>NW_021621078.1:4156316-4169255 GCF_004785775.1 Grammomys surdaster | reverse complement strand
AGAGAGAGAGAGAGAGAGAGAGAGAGAGAGAGAGAGAGAGAGAGATTATTTTAAAAGGTTATACATACCTTTAATTACCTTTAATTCCAGTGCTAGGGAGAAGAGGCAGGTGGAGTTTGAGGCCAGCCTAGTCTACATGATTTCTTCAAAACTTTTGAGCCAATATGGTCTGCCCTAGCCTTCTGAGTTTGTGCTCCAGTTCCTTTTGCTCAGGGAAATGGATCATTAATGTGCTAATAAGCCAGGTTTTGGAGTTTCCCAGGCCATGGGTAGACTCCAGACTGTGGTGATTTGAGAAGAAGAGCAGTCTCAGGGGAGATACTTGGTCTTCTTCCCTAGGAGTGGCCCTCTAATCTCTGGGATCAGAGCATACCTTGTTCCTATCAGAGAATGTGGCTCCTTACATTTTTGTTTGTTTCTTTGCTTTGGAGACAGTGTTTCCCTGTGCAGTCCTGGATGTCCTGGAATTTGCTCTATAGACCAGGTTGGCTTCCAACTCACAGAGATCCACCTGCCTCTGCCTCTGGACTTCTGGGATTAAAAACATGCACCACCATGCCCAGTCAGGTTCTTTAGATTCTTGCAGTGAAACTAACTCAGAGATTAATAGCATTTGGTCAAAGTCTCTCAAGCAAAGTCCTTTTTCTTCTTGCCCCAAAGCCCAGGTGTTATCTCCCTGATTCTCCCAGAGATTTGCCTTCTGGTTTCCCTCCTTTCTCATAACTCCATCCTCCTAGGCCCTAGCAATGACAAGTGGCAGTTTACCTCAGGGAAATCCTATTCTGGCCCAGGGTGCATTGTGGGCATCACAGAGCTCTAACTTTTGTTCCCTTCCAGGGCTTATCTCATCCTAAGACCCAGGATCTGGAGCATATGTCTCTGGGATCCCAGCTGTACCCCTAAGCCTGCAGAGCCCCTCTACTGCTCAGGTGTCTTACAAGGTAGGCCTTGTTACCTTAGGAGGAGGTGAGTGTGAGAAGCTAAAACACCACTCTCTCACAGACTCACTGTCACTGAGGTGGGCATACTGCCTGAATAGCCTTGAGCTAGGACTCTTGTCTGAAGGGCCCTTGGAAGCAGTGGCCTAACCCTGTGTGGCTCCAAAGTCAGGCTGAGCTCTTCCCAAGCAAGGCTGTGACCCTTTTCTGTCACTATCCCATTTCTACCTCAAAGCCCCTCTCCTGGAGACCATATATGAAAATGAGAGTGACTTGGAAATCAGCTTCTAAGTGGGGAATAGAGGTAGAGCCCATGTTTACCTGGTGCTTTTATCCTGACGTGGAAGTCCCTGGAGAGTGGATCAGGGAATACCAATACAGGAGCTGCATGCTGCTTCTACACAAAGCAAGTCTGCCAACCACCTGATGGGCCAGGTGTTAGGAAGGTTTGTGAATGCTACAGTTCCGTCATTCTACTAAATTTTATTACATTCCACACTGCTGAAGGACCATTATTATTACAGAGGCTGCATCCCAGACCAGCAAGAACAAGTCATATTCCCCAGGCATCCCTCTCCTTCATTTCAAAGTGTGGGATGACTCAATTTCAAGTTAATTTTCCAATCCATAACATTACCTCAATTATGAATTTGACCTCAGCTTCCTATTTTCTTTTTTTGAGACAGGGTTTCTCTAGGTACCCCTGGCTGTCCTGGAGCTCACATTCACAGAGATCCAACTACCCCTGTCTCCTGAGTGCTGGGATTAGAGGTGTGAGCCACCAACACTCTCCCTCTTAAAGGCAGAGTTTTACATAGCCCAGGATGACCTTAAAAATTGAAATTCTGATCCTCCTGCCTCAACCTGGTTGCTGAGATTGTAGGAAAGTATGTACCATACCACCATGCTGGTTTATGCAGTGCTAGGGACCAAACCCAGGATCTCATGCATGCTAAGCAAGCATTCTAATTGAGCTAAATGCCTAATCTCTTCCTCCTATTTTCTCATGTGATTGGCAGGCACTTTTAGAGTGTCTAAGCTTCTGTTGTGCTTTTATGCACGAGTCCAGAGTGGTGCCTGACACATTGTACACATGTGGGGGAGTCTGTTGAGAGCATGAAGGGTTAAATGACTGGTGGGTCCGTGGCCTTGCTCCCAACACCTCCTCTCCTTGCTCTTGCTTATTGTTTGTTAGGTTTAAGACAGGGTCTCACCCTGTAGCCAAGGCTAGTCTGGAACTCAGGATCCTCCTGTCCTCACCAAGCTCAGCCTTTCCCCCTTGACCTTCAGGAGGCTGATCACTCTTCCTAATGCTATCAGCGAGGACAAAGGAGGCGGCTCTAACACAACTGTCTATGATTAAGGGAAGTCCACTGTGTGGAAAGTTCTGGGGATAATGAAGTATGATGGTTGTTCTTTTAAATAAACACCTGTGAAGAAAGATAAGCTAGACCTCACCACAAAGGTCCATAATCATAGGATAGTGGTTGAGAATGCAAAAGAGCTGGAACAAAAGACAGACATTTTTTTTTTTCCGGTTTTTCGAGACAGGGTTTCTCTGTGTAGCCCTGGCTGTCCTGGAACTCACTCTGTAGACCAGGCTGACCTCGAACTTAGAAATCCACCTGCCTCTGCCTCCCAAGTGCTGGGATTAAAGCCATGCGCCACCACCGCCCGGCAAAGACAGAAATTCTTACAGTCATTATTATACATTAACACCACCCCAACTAATTCTTTGCCATCTTTGTATATTTCATTTTTTGTAGGAATTATAGCGCATCTATAATCCTATCTTTTTTGCTGCCTAATATGAACTTCACCCACATTGTCATAAACCCTTTATGTTTTAGTGGTTGAATAATACTCCATTGTATGGATGTACCATGCTTCACCAATCATTTCTCCAATATTGATCTCTCCTATTGTAACTAAGAAATACCACAAGGCAGACTTTGGTGTGTTAAACCTTTCCCATTTTTTAATTTGTATCATCTTTATTATACAAAATAAGATTCTATGTTACACATTCATAGTTCTCCTAAGGGTGCAGTCCTATTCTTTAACTTTCCTGTTGGTGACCTGCAATGGTCCATGCCTCAAATGCAGCATCTTCTCAAAGGCCAAAAGCTGATGCAGCCAGTTCTAGGAAGCTCAGTATGTCCTGTCCACGTGGAGGCTCCTGGTATTATTTGAACAAGGGCTGCTGGGAACAAAATAACAGCATGTCATTGCAGTCACCAGTGACATCCTCTGCCAGCGCAACTAGTCCTCCGAGTGGAGACATGCCATCACAGCAACTTGGTGGCACGATACCCCAGGCCACCGATCATCCTGGTCTTTGGTCCGGCCTTGGCCAGGGCCTTAGGGGATCTCTGTATCCATAGTATAAATCTGAATGAGGTCAGACACAATATTATCAATGATTGGCTTGGTAAGGTCATCACTAAATACCTGCCACCAAGGCTTCTCCGCCTCACCCTCTGCAGGCACCTCGACTCCATAGACCTGTAGGGCCAGGTAGAGCACAGCCACGGCTAGGTGCTGAGCCTGGAAGCGGAGGCAGAGCCCCCCATGGTAGCTATCTCGTAGCAGAGCCCAAGCTGTAACAGAGATGGGAGTTCGTTGCCAGCTGTAACGATTCAGCCAGTTCTTGAGGGAAATCAAGTAGTGCAGCAGGTATTTATGTGGATGCTGGAAAGAGACTTGGAAGCGCAGAACTCGTAGCATAAGAAGCTCACATTGTACAATGCTGTCTCGTAGCTCCCAGAAACGGGAATCCAGCTCCAACGGCTCACTGCCCGGGTTAAAGTACCTGTGCGACACGTTGATGATGTCACGAGTACGCAAGTGTTGCTCTTCCACTTTGCCGGCCAAGTAAATGGAAGACATGGCGACCAGGTAGAGGTCATATGCGTCCAGGTTGATCTCGCAGAAGAACTTATGGTAAATTGTGCACGCGGTGGCGATGGGGATGGACTGCATGCCTAGCTTGACGCCTGCCTCCATGATAAACCGGGTTACTCGGAAATGCACCCTCGCCTCGGGAGCCGGCCTCTCTTCGGCTCGCGCCGCCGCCGTCCCTCTTTCGCAGCTGTCTGGCCGAACAGCCTCCATGAGGCCCAGCAGGCCGCCCCGGAAGGAGAAACGCTCCGGCGCGCCGAGGCCGGCTCCGGGGGTCCTCGCGGAGGGGCGTGGCCGCTTGACGGCACGCCCCCACCCGCCCTGCCGCCACACCCACCCTGCCCTGCTTTTCCCTCTACGTTAAAGATAGGATCACAGGACTAGCTTTCTGGAGCCCAGAAAGTGCTATTTTTAAGACATCTGAGAAGATACCAGTTTTGATTTAGGGGACTTTCTCACTGTTCCTGAGAATCCAGTGGAAAGGATGAGGGCCAACCCTCGCCCTGGCATTTGCCTCTGTGACCCTGGGGACTTCGGTTGATCCTCTACATCTCATTCCTTAGATGCAAGTTGAGGTGGTTGGCTGTCCCCTCCTCATGGGGCTCTTGTGAAAAGTGAACAAGTGATGTAGGCAGATGAAGTGTGCCCCACAAGTCTGGCTTTGATCATTATTTTGTTTTGAGTGGGCTTTCTACACTTAGCCCAGACTGCCCGTGTACTCTTTAAGATTTATTTATGTATATGAGTACACTGTAGCTGACTGGATCCCATTACAGATGGTTGTGAGCCACCATGTGGTTGCTGGGAATTGAACTCTGGACCTCTGGAAGAGCAGTCTTAACCGCTGAGCCAGTCTTATCCCAGGCTCCTGGGTCCCGGGATTTCAGGTGTGTAACACCACACTCAGCGATGTTTTGTTTTAATAAAAAAAAAAAAAAAAAAAAACCTCCAAGTTTCTCTATTGTCCTGGAACTTGCTCTGTAGACCAGGCTGGCCTCCAAATCACAGGAGATCTGCCTGCCTCTGCTCAGGATCAAAGGCGTGTGCCGCTGCCGCTACTGCTGCCACCACCACCCAGCTTCGCTCATGAACTTTAACTATTACTAATTTATTTATTTTGACGACCTTTCACTTACATTTGTGTCTTTATATGTCTGTATGAATTAAGACTTTTGTAAAGTGGTAAAAGAAACGCCCTAAGGCATAAGGGACTCTAAAAAGAAGTATATGTATTAGACGACGTGGCAGACATGGATTTCTCATTTTCAGCGTTCGTCTAGCCACCAAGAAAAGCAGTACCCCATAACTTCTACACATTTCTCCTTTGGCCATTTGTAGCACACTGTTCTCCCTCTTTAAATGTTACCCATTAAGACTACATTCTTAAATTTTATTTTTTGTTTGTTTTTGTTTTTTGAGACAGAGTCTCACTATGTAGCTCAGGCAGACCTGGAACCTATTATGTAGATCAGGCTGGCCTCAAACACACAGAGATCTGCCTTACAAGTGCTGGGATTAAAGGTGTGGGCTCTCACATGCTGCAGGGGAAAAAAAAAATGTTGGTAGGGCTGGGGATAGCTAGAATCCAGCACATGAACTAAATGCCCCGCCCACTTCAGTATGATTTTCAAAAATTATTATTATGTCAGAGGATCCTATTGAAACACATCAGCAGTGATGCTATAACTTGAGAGGGAAAGCAGAACTGTTTCCAAAGCTCTCTAGAACCCTGATTTCTGTAGGAGCACACTCTGGTAAATTGAGACTGTCCATCCTGGGTGCAGGGGGCTGCGTTAGCCCTCAAGGCAAAAGGGCAGAGCAGCCAGTGTCTGCGGCAGCTCCCCCTCCCTCTGAAAGCAGCTGTAAATCCATTTCCTGTCTTGTAATTATGTCTCATGTAGTAATTAGCCTCTTCATATCAATGAAGCTAAATTTCCATGGGTAATGAAGTGAAGACCCAGTGTGTGAGACAAATTGAAATGTGGCAGGCAGGTGATACTCCCCAGATTTCCTTGGGGACAAAGGAAATGACCTTTCATGTCCAAAGGCCTCTGCATGTGGGGCCTGGTGCTAGGTGCTCTTCCTCTCCGATTCTTGCTCTCCCGAGTCTGTGCCTTTCTTATTGCTCAGATTAGGCAATCAGGAGCACACTAATGAACAGGCAACCCAGCTTGCCAGGTCTTGCCAGGAAAGGGGGACAGTAGAAGCTCTCCAAAGTTCTGCTCCCTCTCAAGCTTCTTCTTCCCTAGAATGTCTTCTAGACACTGTCCTTCAAAGGCAAACAGATCTCTGCAAGTTCAAGGCCAATCTAGTCTACATAAACAGTTTCTAGAAGGCCAGGACTACATACCATGTGTCAAAAAATAAAAAATAAAAATAAAAGCCTGAGGGCACAAGGATATTTTAAGACCTTGAAGCTCTAAAGCCAGTACAATGCCATGTCTGGAGGAATGTTTTTGAGCTTTCCCTGTACTGCTGAGTTGAGTGAGGCTGGGTATATGCAGCCCCAAGGCCTTAAGGAAGAACTCAGTCTTGAAGATAAAGAATACATCACACACACACACCCCAACTCTTTCTTTCTTTCTTTTCCTTTTTTTTTAAATTTCTTTTTTCTTTTCTTTTTTTCTTTTTGGAGACTGAGTGAGCATCTCTATGTAGCCCAGCACTGACTAGCCTGGAACACCACATGTAGACCAGGCTAACCTTGAGCTCATAGAGATACGCCTGCCTCTGCTACCAAGTGCTGGTATTAAAGGTGTCCGAAAGCATGCCTGGCCATCTTCTTTCTTTTTTTTGTCCTTATCCTTTCCAGGCTTCTCCCCGCTGTCAGCCTATTTTGGGGACAGCCTTTTTCCCTTTGGCTTTGCAGCGGGTGGGGTGAAGCATACAAAATGCACCTAAACTGTTAGGAAAACTAAGAAAGGATTAGACCCTCATTTCTTTTCCTGCTCCTGCTCCTCCTCCTCCTGTTCTTCCCCCTCCTGTTCCTCCTCCTCCTGCTCCTCCTCCTCCTGCTCCTCCTCCTGCTGCTCCTTCTGCTTCTCTTCTTCTTCTTCTTCCTTTTGTTTGTTTTTCAAGATAGGGTTTTTCTGTGTAGCCCTGGCTGTCCTGGAACTTACTCTGTAGACCAGGTTGGCCTAGCACTCACAGAGAGCTGCCTGAATCTGAGTGCTGGGATTAAAGGCATGCCTGTCTCCTTTCTTTCTTTTTTAGACAGATCTTGTATAGTCCATGCTGGTCTTGAACTCCTTATCATCCTGCTTTTGCCTCCTAAGTGCTGGGATTCCAAGCATGAGTCACCACCACACACATCCAGTTGTACCCTTTTCTTCATATTCATTCATATATATATAATCTTTTTTTAACTATGTGTAGGTGTCCGTGTCTGCAGGTAAGTATAGGTAGATGCTGGCAGAGGCCATAGGCGTTAGATCCCCAGGAGCAGGAATTACAGACTGTGGCTTGGGTGCTGAGAATCAAAACCAGGTCCTCTGGGAGAGCTATAAATATTCTTTACTGCTGAGCCATCTCTCCAGTCTCCAGCCTTTTCCTCTGAGATAGTCTCAGTATGTAGCTGGCCCTTGGACTCCTGCTCCATCCTTCTAAGTGCTGGGATTATAGGCATGCATGACCCTAGCTGGCCAGGCCTTGAATCCCTGAGAAAGCTTCTCAGCCGCTGATTAAATCCCTTAGATCCTTGATCTCTAAAATGAGGACAAGGGTTACTCTCATGTACACCTCCTTGGACTGAGGAAAAGGTAGGGAGTTCCTGGCTTTTTAGGGAATTGTCTAGGCAAGCACATCCATCTCTGCACACAGTGTCAACTGAATGCATCATGTCCTTTTATCTGCTAGAAATGGAAAACTATCAAAGAGGATAAAAATGTAATAATGAAACCCACTACTTTGGATAGTAAGGTTCAGTTCATTAGAAAGAGAGAGAGAGAGAGAGAGAGAGAGAGAGAGAGCCATAAGAAGTACAACAAGGCTCCTAAAGAATTAGTTCTCCAGAAAATGCCAGGCCAGGTGTAAGAACAGGCTGGATGGAGCCTTGGAGCCAGAGGAAGAATCATCTCCGAGGAGAAGATTTATCTCAGAGTTCCATAAACTTATCTCAGAGCTAAATCTACATATGCATATTTCCTGGCTTTTGTTCCATCCTTTTTATAAATTGTAACTCTGCTGCTGGCAAGGCTAGGAGAAGCTAAGAATTTCTCTCTCCCCGGCTCTGGGCAAAACAAATCTTTTCCTTCCCCAGTTCCCATCTCCCAGGGTTTTGATAAAGAAGTAAGCAAGAGAGCAGAGATCTCAGAACACAAGTGCAAGAACACAGGTGCTTCCTTCTTAGCTCCTTCCTCTAGACCTCACACACCCAGATATTCTATGAGGGAAGTATCCTTCATCCTACATATAAATCAGAAAGTTGTGGGACTGGAGAGATGGCTCAGGGGTTACAAGCCCTGGCTGTTCTTCCAGAGGATCTGGATTTGATTCCTAGCACCCACATGAGAGTTTACAACCATTTAATTTGAGTTCTAGGGGAATCTGATGCCTTCTGGCCTCTGAAGACATCCGGCATGCATACACAAGGTGCACAAACACACATGCAGGCACTTGCACTTGTAAAAGATAAAACAATGTATAAAAAAGAATAGCCAGGAAATAGTGATGCACTCCTTTAATCCCAGTACTGTAGAGACAGAGAGAGGTGGATTTCTGTGAGTTTGAGACACACAGAAAAACCCTCTCTCAAAAAGAAGAAGAAGAGTAAAGAGGTCACCCATGATCTAATGAATATTAGATCTTTCTTGAGACCAGTATTAATGGTTACACTGTGATGTTTGTGTGTGTGTGTTTGTACAGACCAGAAGACAACCTTGTGCATTTCTCCTTAGGTGTTGTTCTTCAGGCACTGTCTACCTTTTTTTTCCCCCCAGGGGAAGAAAGGATTAAGTAAGTTTATTTTACAAACTGGCTGAAAAATAACTTCAAGAAAGTCAATAGAATTCAGTACGGTCTCATCCTCCCTGACGAAGGCGGTGCCCAATTTGGAGGCGTGATGGCTGTGTCCAGATAATCCCCTATTTGGAACTTCTGTGACTGCAGGGTCATGGAGTCATCAGTGCCCTTCCTGCCAGACATGGTGCTCCCAATCTCCTTAACTCGATATCCAGGTCTTTTAAGATCCATAAACACAATTGCGAAATTGAAGTGCGTGCCCTTCTTTCTGGCTTCTTGGGTAGACTTCCTTTACTAAACAAGTCAGTTCTTTCAAGGTTGCATCCATCCAGGTGTAGATCTGCAGCTCGCTCGAAGGCACGTTCCCGCGGGAAAACTCGTCCATTCGGTGGTGGCGGCCGTTGTTGGTGGTGAAGACCCGCAGCAGGAGCGGGCAGGTCTTCTCGCGGTCGATCGGCTTCTCCAGCTCCTTCTTAATTTCCTCCTGTGTAATGCACGATTCCACCGCCATCTTCCTCCTTCCGCCCGCCCGGGAGACACTCGCCCTGACCTCCGACCCCTGCAGCGAGCATGAGCTAGTCGTTACCTTTTTGTTTTTAAGATAGCTTCTCTCACTGGTCTGAAAAGATTAGGTTGGCTGCTCAGGGACTCCCAGGGGTCCTCTTGTTTCCACTTTCCTAGCACTGCAATTACAACCATACAAGCATGCACCATAACCTACCTCTCTCTCTCTCTCTCTCTCTCTCTCTCTCTCTCTCTCTCTCTCTTTCTCGTATGTATGTATAGGCATGGGTGTACACATGTAAGTGTGTAAGTGAAGGCCAGAGGTTGATATCCTTGATTGCTCTCTATCTTAGTGTTCTGAGACAGGGTCACTTACTGAACCTAGAATTCATCAGTTCAACTAGGTTGACTAGTCACTGAGATCCACCGGTCTTTGCTCCCAGCCCTAGAGTTACAAACACAATCTGTCATGGTCCTTGTATTTGACAGGCAAGCACTTTTCCGACTGTGATGGTTAGGGTTTTTTTTTGTTTGTTTGGTTGGTTGGTTGGTTGGATTTATTTATTTATTTATTTATTTATTTTTATTTTTATGAGTACACTGTAGCTGTCTTCAGACACCAAAAGAGTGCATCAGATCCCATTATAGATGGTTGTGAGCCACCATGTGGTTGCTGGGAATTGAACTCAGGACTTCTGGAAGAGCAATCAGTGTTCTTAACCGCTGAGTCATCTCTCCAGCCCTTTGGTTAGTTTTAATTGTGAAGGTGACACAATCTAAAATCACCTGGGGAGAAAGTGTCTAGATTAGGTTGGCCTGTCTCAGAGGGTTGTGAGAGGAAGGTGTTTATTACATTAGTTGATGTGGGAAGACCCAGCCCACCTTGAGAGGCACCATTCCCTAGGTTCGGACCCTGGACTATATGTAAGAGTGGAGAAGGTAAGCTGGATAGTATACACTCATGCATTCTTTCTCATTCTTTCTGTCTCTTTCCTTGCCTGTGGATGTGACCAGGGTCTCAAGTTCCTGCTCTTTTGACTTTCCTGAAATGATGGACCAGAATCTGGAATTACAATACGGAATGAACCCTTTCTCCCCTAAGTTGCTTTTTTTGTCAGGGTATTTTATCATAACAACAGAAATAAAACTAGGACACTGACTAAGCACCTCCTAGTCCTGGTTAAGCTGTTTCTAAGAATTTGGGCTTTTGTTTATGGCGCAGACACATAGTCCTGGATTCACACACAGACATCAATTTCTCCAGCTTACCATTGTGTGTGTCTCATTATAGCTTTGATTTAAAAAAAAATGGCCTAATACTTGAAATCAGTAAGCTCTGAGTTTCATCTCTGCAGGGCCCACCACCCCCAGGGTGGGGGGCGGGCAGTGACTTGTCAAGCTGCCTCCTCAATAGAGCAGAGAAAGCCTCAGAATGAGGTGGCAGGGCTTCTTCCCTGGCAGAACACGTCTAGGTTTTTTGTTTTTTGGTTTTTTTTGTTTTTGTTTTTTTCCATTTTGACAAAGCTAATACCATCTACCTTATAAAATGGTTGCTGGTATTAAAATAAATGTTTGCACATATAGGACAGTGCTGGTGGCTGGATTGTAATTCAGCTGTGTATGTATGTGTGTGTCTCCTCTTGTATGTACACACCCATATACTTAGCATGCAAGAAGCCTCGGGTGCCGCTATCAGCACCACATAAAGCTGGTCTTGACACACATGCCTGCAATTTTAGCACTTTGGAGGATGAATTTGGGGACAGTCTGGGCTACAAGAGACCTTGTCTCAAACAGACAGTGCTGGCAGCATATTAAGTGCTTGGTAGCTGTCAATTTTACCATATACCCCCAACCAGCTATTTCATGGAGTGCTTTTTATGCACACAGTTCTCATCTGGATGGTACAACTCTGTAAAGTGGATGGAAGCCTGGGCTGGTGGTAAGGTCGAGGCTAGCTTATCTTACATCCAGACCATCTCTCAATGAATAAACACACACACAAACACACACACAGCCACTTGTACTCTTACACTTCTTCATGCCTTTCTGGGCTTTCCTTAGGAAAACCGCTGAAGCCTAAGTGTGGCAGCAGGTGGCTTAGGTACTTGGTAAGAAGTGGGGATGGGATGGTGCTGGGTGACCTTGTAGTGAGCTGGGCAGACCCCCCCAAGATCGCTAGCATAGTCAACAACTAATGTTGGGGATATTGTCTTTTTTTTTTTTTTTTTTTTTGGTGTTTTGAGACAGGGTTTCTCTGTGTAGCCTTGGTGGTCCTGGAACTCACTCTGTAGACCAGGCTGGCCTTGAACTCAGAAATCCGGCTGCCTCTGCCTCCCAAGTGTTGGGATTAAAGGCGTGTGCCACCACCGCTTGGCTGGGGATACTGTCTTTTAAATGACTTGTAAAGGGTCTCCTCTTTTGGGGGTGCCAGGCCGAGTCAGGATAAGCTTTGAAGAGTTTTAAGGAGTAGAGAACAGGCAGAGTAAAAATAACCTTTCACATTAATCCATTATTCTAATGATCGTCCTAAAGATAAGCCTGATCAGATATGAGCATTGCTGAGATTGATTTGCCTAAAATAAGAAGCTCATTTGCATTTTTCTGATTTTCCTCCACTTCATTTAGCTACATTAAGGGACAGCTGCAGCTCTTGCCAAGGACAAACATTTGAAATATATGGATATTGCCTGTGTATTTATGGGCTCTGTCCTCCCCACCCACCTGTGGGTATTGTCATCAGGGGGTGGCGGCTGAGGGAAGTTCAAGGTGACAGCTCTGGCTTGCTAATGTAGTGTGAGCTTTTGCACTTCCGTTTGATCACACTTTAAAATGTATTCATTAGTGGAGTCAAAGATGTCTGGCTCAAACGGCTTGGCGGCGGTCCTAGTCTGCAGCCTTCCCTGAGGTCCTAGTCTGCAGCCTTCCCTGAGGTCCTAGTCCGCAGCCTTCCCCGAGGTCCTAACAGATCCTTTCATCATCTTTCACATCAGCCTGAAGAGACAGCTGGGGTGATATCGGCATTCCCATTTACAGGTTAAAGAACTGAGGCCCACAGAAGATAAACCATGGGGCTCTGTTCTTGTCCACAGTGTCGCTGACAGGAGAGCAGATGCCTAGAACAGCTCTGAGAACTCATTTCTCAGAGGGGAAGTTAGGGTCTTAGGGATTCACCTCACCTCCCCTTTTATCCATGTGACCTCCCGACATGAACATATGTGTGAGAGTGCATATTTGTGCATCTTGGCAGAGATGCTGTGGACAATGAAGACCCTCAAGGCCATTGCTCCTGAGTGTCAGGGACCCCACTGACACTCCCATTCCTACCTTCAATGTGATTTCGTGATTCACTTGAGGGGGAAGAACACAAGCCATGGAATCAGCTAAGCATGGGTGGGAGCTTAGCCTTTCTATGAGTGTCAACTGGTGTTCCCCGGCTGCTTTCCAAGTAGAATTGAAGGCTAGTTTTATGTCTACTGGACACAAGCTAGAGTTATTGGAGAAAAAAAGCACTTAAATTGAGAAAATGCCTCCATAAGATCAGGCTGTAGACAAGCCTGTAGGGTGTTTTCTTAATTAGAGATTGAGGTGGAGGGCCCAGCCCATCATAGAGGGAGGGCCCAGCCCATCATAGAGG
>NW_021621078.1:4051540-4156306 GCF_004785775.1 Grammomys surdaster | reverse complement strand
GGCCCAGCCCATCATAGAGGGAGGGCCCAGCCCATCATAGAGGGAGGACCTAGCCCATCATAGAGGGAGGGTCCAGCCCATCATAGAGGGAAGGCCAGCCCATTATAGAGGGAGGGCCCAGCCCATTATACATGGGACCACCCCTAGACCCATGGTTCTTGGTTCTGGCAAGCCACGTGGAGCGAGCCAGTAAGCAGCACCCTGTATGGCCTGTACATCAGCCCCTGCCTCCGGGATCCAGCCCTGTTTGAGTTCCTGTTCTGACTTCCTTCCATGATGAACAGTGATGTGGATATGTAAGTCAAATGAATCTTTTCCTGTCCAATTTGCTTTGGACCATGGTGTTTCATCACTGCAATGGTAACCCTAAGTTGGGACATTATCCTGTTTAATTAACGTGCCATTTAACCCCAAGATCCTCCTATCTCTATCTCAGAAGTGCTAGGATTACAGGTATGTTGTGAAAATTCCTTCCCCAGGAAAGGTAAACCAAACTTCCTGGGGAACCAATGAATTTATTGGGCTTCTTTATAGAGCATAGTAGATGAAGGGTTAAAGTAGCCATCCTGGAAGGCCTGTGCCAGCATAGAAGGTGACTCTTCTCTAGTCTTTCCCATCTGACATAACTGCTCCTTTCTGAGGCTACAGGCAATTAGGGCAGAATTGCATTCAACTTGTTGGGAGGGGTGGACACTCAGGTGGTGAAGGTCTTATGCCCCTCCACAGCCCCACAGCCCTCCCACTATGAAAGAATGTCAATACACAGTCAACAAACCTAGCTATGAGGATCCTTCTGGCCTCTGTGGGCATTCATGTACATCCACCTCTCTCTCTCTCTCTCTCTCTCTCTCTCTCTCTCTCTCTCACACACACACACACACACACACACACACGCACACACACACACACACAAAATAAATTTAATAATAATTAGAAGAGCCTATCTTCTAAAGCAAGGGAATGAAGAGAAAGAAAACAGTCCAGTGTCCTTGCCAGCCCATCTTTCAGCCCTGACTCCACTTTCCTGGACTCGATCTTGGCAGCTGCATGTACTCTCTTCCGGAGATTGGGTGTATGTACAAGCAAACACAGAGATGTGCCAATCAACTCTCATAGGGAAGATAGCTAAGGAGTTGGAAATTCCATGTATTAGACCACAGACTAGTGTTGATGTTGACTTGTGTTGTTTTGTCTTTTAGGTAAACATGCCATATTCCTCTGCCTTGCCTGCTTTTATTTCCCCTCTAACAAAAAGTGCTTGACTCCCAGACACCGTTGGGATGGAGCATCCACTGTCTCCTCAAGAGCATGATCCTCCCTCTACTGCTCGTCTCCCCAATAAAGGCTGGTCATGTCCTTCTTCGCCCCCCATTCCTTTCAGTATTTGTTACTGCCGCTACTACTGTTGATTGTTATTATTAGTTTTTGTGGTGCCGGGTATCAAGCTCAGAGCTTCATAAATGATAGGCAAGTGCCTCACTCCCAGCCCCACCCCCATATGCAAATTACCCATAATCCACATAGTTCTAAAGACCCCAGGAGAATCTTCCCATTCCCCTCTCCCTGACTACCCGTCCTTCACCAGTTTTAATTAAAAAAAATAAAAATAAAAATGAAGCCAGGGCCACGCATGCACTTGGGTGTTTCCTTCGATTCTCTATCACCTAACAATGCTCTTGGAGTTGTTTCACAGCGAGCATAAAGAACCCCTTTATTCCCTTTCCTGCAGCAGAGTGCTCTTTGTGTGAGTGCACTATCGTCCCAGGAGCCAGCCTCCCGTTGGTGGACATTTAGGTCATTCCCAACCTTTTGCCATAGCAGACAATGCTGCATTGAATGGCATTGTCAGTGTGTCATTGTGCCTATGTGGGTGTGTATTCTCGAGATAAATTCTTCCAAGTGGGGTATCTGGATGAAAGGATGTGTGTCTACATAATTTCAGGTATTGTTGCTGGGCTGTTCATCTTCAGGGCTGCACTTGCTGTTGATGCTTTAAGACCAGCCATGCAAGAAAGACCCTCTTTTTCTGTCTCATTTTAGGAAACATCAGCCCAATTCAGGCCTCTGCCCTTTCCACTTTCCTTCCGTAGAATGTCCTGTTTCGTCGATGAGTCCACCTGGTACTATTATTTATTAACTGTCAGTCCAAAGACTCCATCAAAACACACATCATCCTGGCTCTTTGCTGACTCATCTCTCTGCTCCCTTGGTTACTGAAGCTCTTAGGGGACAAAGTACCGAGCAGGTCACTGAGTAGTTGCTGAAACACTGGGCAGCTAGGGCTTATCTCTGGGTTTTGATTCATCGGAGTTCAAGGACTTCTATTCAGTTTGCTTGGGTGTGTCACTCTTTTTGATGGGGTCTGTAGCCCAGGCTAGATTCAAACCCTCCATGTAGCCAAGGATGTCCTCGAACTTTCAGATCCTCTCGCCTCTATGTCTCGAGAGTTAAGGTTATAGGCACATACCACCATGGCTGGTTTATCTAGTGCTGAGGGTAGAACTGGGGACTCACACCAGGCACTCTGCCCAGTAAGCTACATTTCCCAGCCACCACTCACTTAGAGAGCTCTGGGACTCTCAAATATTGGAGGCCAGCTTAAAGGTCAATGGCATGCTACCTCAGTGGTACCCACAACAGATGGCAGGGAGTCACTGAGGCTTTGGGGGGGTTCTGATTATCGTCCACCCTCTCCCCCGAGGAATCTCATCTTTCAGACTGTTTTCCATTTTGTCTGAGCTGGAAGACTAAGCTTCATCTTGTGGAAAACCTACGCTGCCCCCAACCCTGTAGATGAAATTGTCATCCTCCAGATTATTATTGTCTGAAGAGCAGAAGCAGAATTTGGCCCCAGGAAAGCAAGTGCAATGAGGCAGGTGGGTATAATCCCCTGGTGCCTGAGGTGGGGGAGGGGACGGCAGATGGCTCCCCAGGCAAGCCTTGAAAGCTAGGATTAAAAAGTAATTTCCAGCGTGCTGGAAACAGGACTGCAGATTTGGGTCACCACACTTAACTCTTTCCTGACCTCAGAGCTGAGAGGAGATGTCCTACCAAGGGATGAGGCTGAGTGAACCCCTAGTCCCTGGCTTGAGGCCTCTGGGACAGCACCTGGAGATTTCAGAGACTCTGAGTCAAGCCTCTTCACAGGAACAAACTTAGGAACCTGTCTCTTTGGGTCTCTCCCCAGTCCCTTCTCCCCAAAGAGTTGAATGTTATATCAAAGCCCTTAAATGACACTTCGCCCAGTTATTTAAGGTACAGCAGACAGTTGTCATACTAAAGGGAGGTTATTGTCATGTCATTTCCTGAGCTGCTGTTCTTTCTCCAAATAAGATCTTTCAGTAGCTGGTCCTGTTCCCCTTCTCCAGTCACCCTGCCCATGAGAATTTACATATCCAAAAGCCGACATATTTAATTAGTTTCCACAAGGAATGATCACACACACACACATACACACACACACACGCACGCACGCATGCACGCACACACACACTGTTGAACTATGAGAGTTTGACAAATAGTTTCCCTTTTTCTCTGTGGTTGCCAGGAAACTCAAAGCCAAATTCACCAATGAATCCCATCATCTGTTTTCTTTTTCTACACATCTTGTTAATCTATTCTAATTTGTGTTTTCCCTTGGTCCGGGTTGTATTTTTCTGTTTATATTTTGCTGTCCTGTTGAATGAATTTCCTATGTGTTATACCAAAGCCTTTATGCAACTAGCAAAGTAAAGAAATGCAGAAATACTTCGGATGTGTTATTCATTCAGCATCTAAGATCAGCGTTTGTTACATGTTTAATACTGTAGGAGATTAGTGGCTGATGCAGATAAGATTTACTTAAATATTTTGTTGAGTTTCAAACATGGGACAAAGGGCAGAGGTGCCTAGTTAACATATTAAAGTGGACCTGGCCATCAGGTTCTCCCAGCATCCCTCAGGCTTTGCCTGTTACAGGGCCCTCCTGACAGCCATGCTCCACCCCCTACTCTATACTTTCCAGCCCAGGGGTCTAAGCTGTTCTTTCCTGTATAATCCAAACCATTTTAGTCACCTGCCCTTTTTTGTATCTTTGGTCTCTTGGCTGCTGTATCTGGTTTCCTTCTCTACCTTCTCCCTCATCCTCCCCATCTCCCCATATGGTTCAGGGTCATGACCACTCTGGACTCCCAAACGTGTCTGCCTCTGGCTATGTTCTCCCACACACCTATAATAAACTTTCTCCTCCAACATACCTAGGAGCAGTCATGTCCTTTCCCTTTTATTTCTTTTTTTTATTCATATTTATTACCTATTATACGCTGGCTATTATGTATATGACCTTCTCTGTCATCCATTCTAATGATTTTCTGACATACATAATTAAATGAGACTCCACAAGGCATTTAGCCCTGTCCTAGCTATTCTTTGTGGAAGGAGTGTGCTGAGAGCAGGCTCTTGATATGCAGCCAGGCTATCCTTAAACTGGAAATCCTCCTGCCTCAGCTTCTAGAATGCTGGGATTGAAGGCTTGCACCACTACCTCCAGAAATGGTAGCTATCCGAAGATAACACTAATGTGTGTGTACCTTCATGTGTCATATGCAGGTGTCTGAGGAGGCCAGGGGAGGCTGTCTTATCCCCTGGAATTGGAGTTACAGGCAGTTGTGAGCTGCTTGGTGTGTCTGCTGCAGGAGCAGTAAGTACTCTTAACCACTGAGCTGGCTTCTCATTCCACTGTGAGAATTTAACAGTCAAAACCAAACCAAACAAGAGCTGAGAGCCTGGCAGGGGTAGATGGAGCAGGCATTCATTAACTACCTCTTTACCTCTCCGTGGGAAGCCACTCCTAGTGTGTGTGTGGTTCCTATGCTATGGGTCAGGCCTTGACCCAGATGGGGTCACTGGCTCACTGTAGTCACCACTGGTATAGACAGGTTCAGGATGTGAGTCCAAAGTGAGGCCTAGGGAGTCCAAAGTGAGGCCTAGGGTCTGTGTGGGTGTCGTCGGGAGGAGTGTTGTTTTCCTTACTGCAGAGTGGGAGTCTGACCATATGTATGACTGAAGTTTGGGCAGCCATCCTCCCACCCTGAGCAGATGCCCATCTGACAGGGGGCCAACATAGAGGAAGTAGAATACAGAGGCAAAGAGTGAAGGATGACAGGGCCTGAGGACTTTAATGAGTTGCATAGAATCGGCCACACCAGAAGCTGGCAAGATCTGTCATAGCCTCTCTCTGTCTCTGTCTCTGTCTCTGTCTCTGTCTCTGTCTCTCTCTCTCTCTCTCTCTCTCTCTCTCTCTCTCTCTCTCTCTCTGCCTCATGCTCCTGTCACCATGCCCCTCCCACACAATGGACTGGACCCTCAATCTGTGAGGCAACGTAAGCCCTTTCTTTAAGTTGCTTTTATTAGATATTCCGCCACAACCATGAGAAACTACTAGAGTTACTTTCTAATCACTTATAATATCAAGGAAACACCCTAACTTGCATACAGTTCTCAGTACATTTCCATTCCCACCTGACAGACCTGCCCAACACAGAGGCTAATAAGTGGCCTTATTTGAAGCCAATTCTGGCTGTCAGCCTGTGCACATCATGTTTGCAGAAACACTCGGTTGGGGTGCCAGACAGAAACAAACCAAATAGGTGAATTCAGAGTGGCTAAGGATAGCCAGCCATTTCTGTAAGAGCTGTGGCCCAGTGCTCCTGGACATCCTGTCTCTGAGCTGTCCTCCTCAGACCTGTGTGAGTTGTGGGAGAATCACTCACACTGATCCCCAGACACACCCTTTCCTCTTCCTTCTAGACAAAAAGCTCCAACCTCTGCTCTCTTAAAGGAGAAAGGTTTGAGCAAACCGAAAGCAGCAGGACTCCACGATCACAGGCTGAGGGGGATAAAATAAGACCATAGTGGTGGTTTGATAGTGACATGTCCCCAAAAGGCTTGAGTGTTTGAACACTTAGTTCCCAGTTGGCTGAACTTTGGAAGGTCATAGAATCTTTTGGAGGTGAAACCACACTGGAGGAATTGGGTCCCTCCCAGCTTTGAGGTTTGATAGATTGGATCCATTTTTTATTTGCTCTCTGCGTCCTGAGTGTGGCTGCGGTGTGATCACTCAGTTCATACTTCTGCTGCTGTTCTTTCCCTCCCTGATGGAGTATCCCCCTCCCCCACCCCACCTCCACCTTAAACCACAAGCCTAAATAAACCCTTCATTCCTAAAGTTACCTGTGTCAGGTATGCTGTCACAGTCAAGAGAAAAGAAACTAACACAGCCACCCAGGGACCCGCCTTCATCTGACCCTCCACTGAGTGCACTCAGAGGATAGGCTGTGGTCCAGGTTTGAGTTAGGACCTGACTTGAAGCCGTGGTCCAAGAGGGTGCAGTTTTAGTTCCATCCGTGTGATACTTTGGCTGGAAGACAAATTGCAAGAGTTCCAGGGTCACAGGTGCTTCCACTCAGATTTTAGAGGAAAGACCTATGAAGCCAAGCAGTGTGTGACAGAGCCCGGGTCCCTGCAGGTGGCCCCTGAGAGATCAGTGCATGAAGCTGTAAAGGTAAGCCACAGATGCATCAGAGAGCTCAGGAGGGGAACAATGATATTTTAATGGAACCCGCAGGGAAGTAGCATAGCCTGCGTAGGACAGAGAGCACGTGGACTGCAGTCGGCAAATCTGGATAGTCAGAGATGCCTAAGCCTATTGGAGGTCATATGGAGACATCGTGTACTTCAGACCAGGCCTGGAGCTACAAGCCACAGCATTTGAAGTCTTCCCTGGTGGGTTTTGGTCTTGCTTTTATCTCCTCCCTCCTTCTTAGTTTCTTGTTTCTTCCTTTGAGGGTAAGAATATGTACTCTGGCCACTCGACTTTAATCCCAGCGCTCAAGAGGCAGAGGCAGGTGGATCGCTGTGAGTTCGAGACCAGTCTGGTCTATACAGTGAGCTCCAGGACAGCTAGAGCTGCACAGAGAAATCCTGTCTGAGGAAAAAGAAAAAAGAAAAAGGAAAAAAAGTGTTCTCTGTGTCACTGTGTATTTAGAAAGCAGGATTTATTATCTTACAGGTGCTCACAGATAATACTTTCGCTTGAGTCTTAGAGGAGACTTTAAACTTGAATCTTTAAATAGTATTAGAACCGCTAAGAGCACAGAACCCTTGGAGATGAACTGGTTACAGTTTGCATTATGAAATAAGGGGCCTCCAGCCTTCTGAGGACCCAGGTAGAACACAGTGATTAAGAAGATGTGCTTGGATGTTAGAGTGACAGGATGGGCTTGTGATGGTTAATACTGATTGACAACTTGGCTAGGTTGAGAAGCACCAAGGTCAGTAAAGCATACCTCTGATTGTGTCTGTCAAACAGCACTAGAGAAGAATTACTAAGTGGGGGACCCACCCTGAATGTGGGTAGCACTTTACACCCCAGAGTATTGGGGGTACAGAAGGAAAGTAGAGAGGAAGTTTGCTAGAAACACGTTCTTTCTCCCTGTCTGCTTCCTGGCCACCATGGTGTAAACTGATCTGGTCTGTCATGGTATCCCCAGTATGATGGACTGAACCCCTCAAAACTCTGTTGCAAAAATAACCCTTTCCTCCCCTATGTTATTTCTCTGGGGAGCATTTGTCATAGACACACAAAAAAATAATTATCATACACCACATGGCTGATCTCTCTGGCTGAGCCACTGCCCTTCCTAAGATAAGCATTTTCATTGCACAAGGAAGATGGAGTTTGGCAAACAAGGTATAGACGAGATTTCATATATCACTAGACCTGCATGCTGCTGCAGGATAGCTCTTCTGAGCAGCTGCAGGCCTGGGCCTTCCTTCTCTGGGATATCTGGCAGAAGGAAAGAGCCAGAATCACACTTAAAGACATTTGCAACAAGTGTTACAGGAAACACATTCAAGAGGAATCCACCCGTTGGGACAGAATTCTGTAAAAGAATTGCTTGACCATTTGTGCTTATTTCAGGCAAGACTCAGCCTAAATCTTCAGCTAGACTTACCTGTTTGGAATAAAATAGAGCAAAGAGATGGTGAGGGCAATGTTTAAAAAGTAGCTCTGAAGACTGGTGTAGTACCTTGGTGGGTAAAGTAACACTGAAGAAGCATGAGGCTCTGAGTTCAAATCCCCAGCACCTACATTAAAAAAATAGACATGCCGGGCAGTGGTGGTGTACGCCTTTAATCCCAGCACTTGGGAGGCAGAGGCAGGTGGATTTCTGAGTTCGAGGCTAGCCTGGTCTACAGAGTGAGTTCCAGGACAGTCAGGACTATACAGAGAAACCCTGTCTCGAAAAAAAACAAAACAAAACAAAAAAACAGACATGGTGGTACCTACCTGAAACCCCAGTGCTGAGGAGGCAGAGGCAGGAGGGTCCATCCCTAGGGCTTACTGATCAGCCAGTCTAGAAAACAGAAAAGTCTAGGTTCAGTGAGAGACCTTGCTTCAAATAAATAGATAAATAACTTGGAGAGTGATAGAAGAAGATGCATGAGTTGATCTCTGGTATCTTCACAATCATACACAGACACACAGACATATAGACAAGACACATAGACACAAAGGGGGGGGCAAGTGCACACATACAAATAAAAACAATTTAAAAAGTGCTTTAAAACACCACCAGCTCTCTGGAAAAACATAAAATCCGTGTTCATTTATACATAAGTACCAGTTATTGACAAAATATTTGTGTCCCTCTTCTGAGTTTTATATTGAGTCCTACATTCAACAGAATTAAAGACCTCATAGGGAGAGACACTGGAAGGAAAAGGCTACGTGAGGACATACAGAGAAGGTGGCCATCAAGCTGAGAGGGATGGCTTTACTGGAAACCAAACAATTAGAACCTTGATCTTGAAGTTTGTAGCACCTAAAATAAAGTAATTTCCTGTTGATTAAGGTACTCAACCTATGGTATTTTGTTATGGTGGTCTGAGGTTATGAATGTATACGTACAATATACAAAGAAAAAAAATCAGGGGCTGGAAAGATGAATCAGTGGTTAAGAGTGCATACTGCTGCTCCAAAGGACCAGAGTTTGGTTCTCAACATTGGGCAGTTCCCAGCTGCTTGGAACTGCAGTTCCAGGGAGATGGGGCATCTCTGGCTTTCAGGGGTACCTGCATTCATTCATGTGTATGTACCTACACACACACACACACGTGCGCACACACACACACACACGCACTCACACATATTTAAAAATAAAAACAAAAACATTTAAAGCATACAGTTTTTGTTTAAAGATATATCTATTTATTTTACAAATGCGAGTACACTGTCACTCTCTCCAGACACACCAGAAGAGGGTATTAGATCCCATTACAGATGACTGTGAATAACGATGTGGTTGCTGGGAATTGAACTCAGGACCTCTAGTCAGTGCTCTTAACTGCTGAGCCATTTCTCCAACCCACATACAGTTTTTTTTTTTTAAAGAAATAAATAAAAGTTCATCATTCAGTAGTAAATTCCACATTTGTGATTGAATCTTAAAGTACTTCTCTTGCCTATTGCTAAACTGTTGGAACATAACTGGTTTTAATTCAACCATGATTGGACAAAATCACACACACACACACACACACACACACACACACACCTGAGTCAATTGGCAAAGAAGGTGGTTG
Organism: Grammomys surdaster; assembly: GCF_004785775.1. Taxonomy (NCBI): domain Eukaryota; kingdom Metazoa; phylum Chordata; class Mammalia; order Rodentia; family Muridae; genus Grammomys; species Grammomys surdaster. The sequence continues at coordinate 4,146,682 of NW_021621078.1, read as the reverse complement.
CGCCATGGACGAATGAGTCTAATTCCACCAGGTTTAGCTGTAGAATGCTTATTTAGCATTTAAGAGGCTTGGAGTTCATGCCTTAGCACTGAAAAAAGAAGTGGTGTTTTATAATAGTTAACCAGTTTGTAGCCAGCCTGTAACCCCAGCACTTGGAAAGCAGAGGCAGGGGGATGACAGTTCTAGCCAACTTGACCTACTTAGCAAGACTCTGTCTCAAAATGCAAAACAAAAACGTCACCACCAACAAAACAGCTTGCAAGTTTTCTGAAAATGTAGCGGCTGGCTCCTGTGAGCTGTTAGGAGCTCTTCACTGTCAAGGATTGTGGTGCCAGAGCTCCACCTTTCAAAGCTAGATCAATTGACCAGCATGCTAATATCAAATGAGTTCTGAAGGCTGGCTTCACTTCCCTAAGTGACATTATTAACCATGCGGCTGAGTTACTTGGCCTAGTGTGGCTTTGCTAGGCCAATGCCTCTTAAAAGGTGATCCCTGTACCAACAGACTCAAGATCACCTTAAACTCTGTACAAATGCAACTCTGGCCCACTTCAGACTACTGAATCTGGGCCTCTGGGGACAGGGCCCTGCAATGTGTCTCTGATGCTTCCGGTGATGTTCAAGGTGTGTCTGATGCATCTTCAGGTTTGATGTTCCTTTCATAGGACTGCAGTTTGAAGAGTTCTGCTCTTTGGTGGAGCTTACATTGTTCTTGCCCCCTGCTGTAGGTGATGGACTGTCAGCTTTAATATTCAGAACTCTGGCTACTACTCCAGGCCTGTTCACACACACAGCGGTGGTTAGGAAAAGAGTTCTCATCAATCGGTCCCCACGCCAGGCTTCACCTCTATCCAATAGGCTTTGCAAAACCAGTGCTGGAGTAGAGAGCTGCTTGCAGTCTCTCTGGCCCCAGGGCTGCTGCTTGTGTCTGTGTTCTCCTGCACTGTGAACACAGCAGGGGCTGTTTAAATTGTTGGCAGTCTACAGAGGGGCTTCCTGCTTGGATTCAGAGCTCAATGCAGATGCCCCACTTATTCTATCCTGTGACCCAGCCTCTGCTCTAAAGTGAGACATTCCTCTTTTGCTGAAAATGAGCTGAAATCAGAGAAACCCGGGTCAGATCAGCTTAAACAGGTTGGTCCATTATTTTTCATGAGTACCCCCACACACGTGTACTTTTATTTTATTATTATTGCAATGCTGGGTATCAAAACCAAGACTTACAGGTGGTAGGCAAGCAACCTACCAATGAACTACATACACTCCCAGCTGTTATTCGTTTTCACAACTTAAGTTTATGGGCTCCAAATTCTTTTTTTTTTTGTTTTTGTTTTTGTTTTTTTTTTCGAGACAGGGTTTCTCTGTGTAGCTCTGGCTGTCCTGGAACTCACTCTGTAGACCAGGCTGGTCTCGAACTCAGAAATCCGCCTGCCTCTGCCTCCCAAGTGCTGGGATTAAAGGTGTGCGCCACCACTGCCTGGCAGGCTCCAAATTCTTAATAAACAAAAACAAAGACATATCTTTTTTTTTTTTTTTTTTTTTTTTTGGTGACGGCCATGCCACAGTATTCATAGGAGGGCTAGGGAACAATTCATGGGCACAGTTCTCTCTTTCTAGCCCAGGGAGCCTGGGGACCAAACTCGGGTTGTCAGGCTTATCATCTTGCCCATTCTTCAGAAGGATTTCCAAAGAACGTTATGCTGAGTTGGATCTTAGAGCACAAGTAGGATTTAGCCAGGAAAAAGAACAGGGGAAATTGTTCTAGAATGCTAGAAATGTTGTGAAGGCGAGAGATCGAAAGAACAGGCAGGGTGTATATGTTCTAGGGGTTTCATATTTGTCAAGAGAGAGTGAGACAGGAAACTGAGGTGGTAACTGGGGCACTGACCTGAAGTCCCTGGAGTTAGATTTTTATCTAGGTGCAAGAGGCATGCTTGTAATCCTAGCAATCTGAAGGCTGAGGAAGGAGCTTCAGGCCAGTCTGAGCTGTCCTGTCTCAAAAACAAAAAAAGAATCTGAAATGTAAAAAACGACAAAAAAGCACAGCCTGGACAGAACACAATGGGGCACACCCTTGATCAACAGGAGGTGCTCACCAGCTCCTTAGTGAGTTCAAGGCCAGCCTGAGCCAAATGGACTAACAGGACTCTGCTCCTTCCTGCTTTCTCTTGTGCTCTTGCCTCCGTCCCCACACTTGCACACAACAGGGGGTACCTTAGGACTTCCAGGCTTTGTGTTTCCCCTGAAAGCTTAGAGCTTCCCCAGCTTCCCCCAAGAAACATGAAGCTGGAGCTGAAGGCTCAAGCTCTTGGCAGAAACAAGACGTGATGAAAAGTGAACAGCCTTCGATGTAACTTTTGATTAATTGCTCCAAAGATTGTCACACATACACACACACACACACACACACACACACTAAAACCACTCATTTTATCTGCTAGTGTGCCAGGAAATGGAAGATTTGCAGAAAAGTCAGTAGTACTGTAAATAGGGTCTTTTGAATAAATGTGAGGGGAGCCGGAGCTGGTTTAGGGGCACACATCTTTATCCTAGCACTTGGGAGGCAGAGGTAGGTGGATCTTTGAATTCAAGGCCAGCCTGGTCTACAGAGCGAGTTCTAAGACAGCCCAGGATTATATAGAGAAACCCTGTCTTTAGAAAAACAAAACAAACAAAAAAAGTGTTAGTGGGGGAGTGGTACTCAGTACCCTACAAGGAGGTGCTAAAGACCTTATTGTGATTTCATTACAGAGTAAATGATCAAGGCAGTAAGAGCCTGGAACCTCGACCTGGGGGGATAGATGACTCATTGTTTTGCCCTCTGGTTATCGTGGGGGAACCTGTGCTATTTACTGTACAGTGTATATAGCATCACCAGACAGGGCTGGAAATTGTTTGCCAGGGGAACCTATTCCAGGGTGGGTGAAGGCCAGAAAGACAAGCTATCACTGATGCCAGTGTTGATAATCAATCATATAAAACAGGGCTCTTTCCTAGAGACTGTTTCTCTCCCCCCTTCCAGTTTGGCTTTTTCTTGTGCTCTTGTCTCCTCTCCCATATACTTTAGCAGCAAAGTATACACACCATGCAAGCCACTCACCGACATCTAAAACCAGTCATTTTAATTAGCTTATGTATGTATTTGTTCATGCTGACAGGGCTTTTGTTTTGTTTTGTAGAGGAGGGCCTTTCTGTTTGTTTACTTCTTTGAGACAGGGGTTCTCTATGAAGCCCTGGCTAACCTGGAACTCACTATGTAGACTAAACTGGCCTAGAACTCACAGACCCGCCTGCCTCTGCCTCCTGAAATGCTGGAGTTAAAGGTATGACCACCATCCCTGGCAACAATTAGGGTTTTAAATATTTATAATGTATATTTCTTTTGTATATATAAGCGCTCCTGACGTAGTGAGTGTGGAGATCAGAGAGCAGCTGTGGGACTCGTACACGCCTTCCTCTGTGTGGGGCTGGGGCTAGAACTCAGGTCTCTAGGGTTGGCAGTAAGAGCCCTTACCCACTGTAAATCCTGTTTAATTTTGAGATGCCCTTGTTATAGAAACTTTGGCGGGCCTGGAATTCTGTATGTAGGGGTGATCTGCCTCTGAAGCACTGGGATTACAGGGATGGGTTATCTCTATTATTTAAGATGCTCTTAACCATGGACAACACTAGACCAGGTCCTTTACAAGGAAGATGTCCAACCTGAGTGAATACACATCACAAGACATAACAAGGTTTTCTTACCTCCCAGGTCCCTCCAACCTGACTTGACCCAGTCTGCGCCTCGTACATTTCTTCCTATTTTTTATTCATCTCTCACTAGGGCTTTGTGTTGGACAAAATGTACCAGTTAGGCTGGCTCTGTTTTCGGCGATGACAGGCAAAGGCTGGTGCCTCTCACATGACTTTGGCTGTTGGGGGTGGAGGCGGTGGTGGCTGCTGCCACTTTAGGTGTCACCTGGGTGGGTGCAGTGGTGTTGAGACAGGTGGATTTTTTCACACACCATGCGCTTGTGAAGGCGGTTCGTGCTGAGAAGTGTTTGTTTCTTTGCCTTGCAAGCTGTCAGATGCCTTCTCCCTGTAAAGCCGATTCCCCAGCATGTATCCTGCTAAACACTGCCTTAGGTGTCTCCCTTCCAACCAAGCCTGTCTCAGAGGTCTCTTGTCTAGCCGGAAGCAGGCAGCCAGGCTGCTGCTGCTTCTCTGATAGGTCTGCTGTAAGTCAGGGAGACAGGAAGTGCCTGAAGGCAGAAGATCATCAGTTAGGGTAGGAGCTGGCTCTAGGGATCAGAAGGGTAACCAGAGGGTGGGGTGCCTCCAGGAAACTCTTCTTCATGGTCCTATGTGCTTGCAGCCTTGGTAGGAGGCTGGTGATCTGAGGAGCATGAGTATGCCAAAAAGTATTCTCAAAGTCTGTTCCATAGACCATTGCTGCCATTGGACCTACAATGGCCAGTGTCTCAGAGTGAGCAGCCCAGCAAACTTGTCCGTCTTCTGCCTCAGGTTTATACAAGGGTCTGGAATTAAATAAACCCCCAGAAACATTGAGTTAATAAAGGGAGACTATTTCTGTAGTGACAGATTTCAAATCCATACTTTACTGGAGAACACTGTAAATCCTTAGACAGGTATCCAATCTTTAGACACTGGGATTCAGTGGTGTCATCTACAAAGTTCACATTTTAAAAAATGGTGCCTTCGAGTTATCAAGAAAGAAATAATATAGTCTCATGAGCTGGAGAGAAGGCTCAGCAGTTATGAGCACTGGCTACTCTTGCAGAGGACCTAGGTTCAATACCCAGCATCTAAAAGGCAGCTCACACCTGTCTACAACTCCAGTTCCAGGATTTCTGGCATCCTCACACATTCATGAAGGCAAAACACCAAGGAACCTAAAATAAAATAAATTATATACAAAATTATTTAAATTAAGTTTAGTGTGTGTGTATGTGTGTGTGTGTGTGTATATGTATGTGTGTGTGTGTGTTCCGATGACACAACACTCATCTAGAGGCCAGAGCAAAGCTTTAATGGAGACAGCTCTCTCCTTCCACCATATGTGGCCAGGGATTGAACTCAGGCCCTCAATCTTAGTGGCAAGCCCCTTCCCCGACTAAGCCATCTCGAAGGGTTTTAAGGTTGGAATTCTGGGACTTCAAAGTTAGATGAGCTATTCCCTGAGGGCAGTGGACAAAAATACAGAGGGAGGTGGAACAATACGGCCTGCCACTATGGGAATGTCCTAAGGTTAGGGAAGAGGCTCAAATATTCCTCTGGCTATATTCTACTCTGCTTCCAGGGACCAAAGAGGCTACACTTGAGGGGTGGACCAGAGCTAGGAGCTCAGGGTATGGGGACCTAACCCTTGGGTTGAAGGATCATGGCACAGGTTTGGTGCCAGGTGAGGCTCCGAGCATCCCTGTTCCACCCTCAAAGTGGGTGACTGTCTCTACGTGGCAAGAAGGAATCAACTGGTCTCCTCTTAGGTAGGCTGGGGACAAGTCCACTTCCTGCATAAACAGAAGTCCCTACACACACTCACCATCCCACCCATCCCTATGAACTTAGTCAAAAACGGCAGTGACTTAGAAACGAATCCTTAAAAAGAGCAAAGTTCCGGGAGGAAGCAGAATGCAATCTATGGAAGTACACATGAGTCAGCACCAGTAAGAAACGAGAAAAGGATCTGCCCCGCCCCACCCCCACTGAATGAGGCAGAGATTAATCCCCTGAAATCAAGTGCATAAATTATACATGGATGGGAACTGGCTAGGGAATGAGGCATCTGATAGGGTGCTGATGGAGATGAAAGTGAGGCTTGAGAGATCAATTCTGCTCTTGAACCAGCTCCAAGTCCCACTGAAGGCCCTGGGCCCTCTGACAGAAACACCCTGACTTACCTCACTGGAACACAGCCTCCCCGAGCCCTTCAAACACATACCTTCTAAAGTAATTGCTAATGTTTTGAATGATATTTCTGTGTGTCACTGGGAATAATGAAAAGGCAGTAAAAGTCTGAAGGCCCATGTTTTTGCCATCCAATGGCTGATGTAAATCAACTCCTGAAAGACAGGTAAGAAGTTTTATGGTATGGCTTGTTGCCTGCCAAGGTAAGAGACAGGTGGGGACAACTGTCACTTGCAATGTGGCCAGTCCTGTATGCCCCTCAGCCTGTCCTTTAGCCAATCTGAACTTGCTGCTCTTGTAGTTATCCACCCACTTAAAACTTAGCTGTTCACTCTGGGAACTGCACACTTGCCGGGTGACACCCGGTGTGCTGTATATATATTTGGTACTCAATAACTATTGGAGATTCAGAGATGAATATGCCAAGAACTTCTGAGTGAGAGGAACACAGCAGATAAACTGCAGTGCTTCAGCACCCAGGCAGTGTTTAAACAATACAGGTCACAAGGCTCAATGGGAACCTGACAAAGAGGATTACTCCTTAGCACTTATGGCCCGGCTGGAGGACCTCAGTACACACTGCCAGCATCTTTAGGATATCCTCTGCTGTGAAAGATACAGCCGGAGTTGAGCTTCAACTGAAAGCTGAAGCCACAGAGGCAAAACGGGGCGGAGAAGAGAGAGATGACTCAAATAGCTCTGAGGTCAGAGGCCTCTATCCCCAGGCATTTCCCAGAGCCTGGCTCATAGACGGTGCTCCATACACTTTAACAAAGGAGCGCACAAATAGTGTCTGATCTGGTGTGACTTCAGGATAGAAAAGACTGTATGTCAAGTTCGGGCTTCTGTAAAAGGCTGGCGGGGGCGGAGGGGAGGATGTGACCCTTCCCTGCCTAGCATGCTGAGAATCGCACTCATATGAACTGAGTGGCTCACATGTTGTGCTCTTTGTTGTACTGTATTTTTAATTGTGGGGAGTGTGTAAATGTGTATGTGTGTGTGTGTGCGTGTGTGTGTGTGTATGTGTTTGTGTCAGTTGTCAGTCCTCACTTCCCACCTTGTTTGACAGGGTCTCTTGCTAGACACTGTATATGCCAGGCTACCTGGCCCATGAATATCTAGGAATTCTACTGTCTCTGCCTCCCATCTCACTGAAAGAACACTGGGATTACAGATACATGCTGCTGTGTCCAGCTTTATATGGATTCTCAGTATCCAAATTCAGGTCCTTGTGCTTGTGAAACAAGTACTTCACCTGCTGAACTATCTTCCCAGATCTTCACTCCTTCTCTAAAACAGTATGACTGAGCTGGGATGTGGCTCAGTTGATAGAGTGCTCACCCAGCACACACAAGGCCTTGGCTACTTACTGTGTTACACCCTGAACAGCACGAAAACAAGGATAATGGCACAAGCCTGTTATCCCATCACTTGGAAGATGAAGACGGGAGGGTCAAAAGTTCTAGGTCATTCTTGGCTACACAATGAGATCAGGGTCATCCTGGGTTATATGGGATTTGTCTCTAAATATAAAGTAAAATAAATAAAATGAAATCAACTAACTAGTTGATTGATGAAATGGTTTGGTTGAGAAGTAATATGCATACAGCAAAGTACATAAATCGGGACAAATCAATGGTTGGTTTATTTATTTATTTTTGGTTTTTCGAGACAGGGTTTCTCTGTATAGCCTTGGCTGTCCTGGAACTCACTCTGTAGACCAGGCTGGCCTCGAACTCAGAAATCCACCTGCCTCTGCCTCCCAAGTGCTGGGATTACAGGCGTGCGCCACCACCGCCCAGCTCAGTGGTTGTTTTAAATGAAGATACACACTCACATGCCTGCTCTTAGATCTAAATCTAGAATATTCTTGCCCTTAAAGCCTCCTCACAATCTTTCTCTGACTTTTCTGCTAACTCCATTATAGATGCTGCTTCTAGGGAAAATCATCATAATCATCTTCATCCCAGTAAACAGTTCACAGGTTCATTCCTACTGACATCAGAAAACAGATTACCTATCAGTTCTACAGGGCTCAGGCTCTTCTTCTCGGCTTGAGGAAGCTGGACTTCTCTTCACCACTGAGCTGTTCAATGGACTCTACTTGAGGAGTCACTGCATGTGTGTGCGTTTTCATTCTGTTCTTTTCCTTCATGTGTGTTGGTGGTATGTCTGCACATATGTGCACATAGAGGGGCAGTGGAGGACACTGAGTGTCCTCCTGTCTCACTCTGACTTTGAGGGAGGGACTCTCTCACTGAACATGGAGTTTGGCTAGTGACCAGCAAGACCAGCAATCCTTTGGTTTCTGCCCTTCACAACCCTGGAGTTACAGGTAAAAACAGTCCTGTTCAGTCCCGTCCCCTTTTAAAATATGGGTGCAAGTATTCAAGTTTGAGTCTTCATGTTTGTATAACACGCAATCTTGCCCCCTAAGTCATCTCCCATACACTTGTTTTTGCTTTTTTGAGATAGGGTCTCATGGATCCCAGATGACCTCTATCCATCTCTATAGTTCTTTGAGGATGTCTCCAAAGTCCTGATCCTCCTGCCTCCACTCCCCACATGCTGGGACTACAGGTGTGCTACCAGTTTTATAGGGTGCTGAGGACTGAGCCCAGGGCCTTGTGCACACTAGGCACACACTCTACCAACTGAGCTACATTCTCAATCCTTGATTGTCTTTTATTTAAGAAAATACCACTGGTAACCAGGGATGGGAGAGAGAGGACTAGGGCATGTGTTAATGAGCATAACTTTTAGTTTGATTACACAGAACTTCAGGAGATGGGCAGCAGTGATGGCTGCACAGCAATGTCCATATTGTTAATTAATTAACTAATTAATTAACTCAGGAATTGAACTCAGTACCTCTGAAAGAACAGCCAGTGCTCTTAACTGCTGAGCCATCTGCCAGGCTCCCAGTGTCCTCCTTATGATCACGCGAACCTGAGTTTTATGCCCAGAACCTATATAAGAAAAAACCAAGTGTGGTGACACAGTTTAAAAATCTCAGGGCTCTGAGGAACTGAGACAGAAGAATTGCTGTGAATTTGAAGCCTACTTGAACTACACAATGAGCTCAAGACCAGCCTGGGATACACAGATACTCAAAGGTAAGACGACAAAACAAAAGAAATCAAAACAGGGGCAAAGAGATGGCTCAGCAGATAAGGTGACTGCTGAACAAACATTTGGATCCCTAAGACCATGTAAAAAGTCAGATGCCAGGACACACGTCCATAGCTCCAGTGCCGGGGTGGTGGAGGCAAGTGAACTCTAGGAACCAGTGTGGCCAACCAGACTAGCTCAACAGAAAGCCCCAGGCCAATGACAGATCTGCTACAAAGTCAGCGGATGGCACCAGTGACTTGTAATGTTATGCTCTGCCTTTCACACACACATACATGCTTACACATGTGCACCTGTGCACTTCAGGTGTACAAATTAGTCATGATGACTGGAATCAAGGGCATGGAAAAGAGACCACTGAGGTGGCTACTCCATGATTGGGAGAAGGTTTTTATTATGGATAAGAGAGAGCATCCAGAGGCATCTGGAAGAGTCTAGGGCAGAAAGCAAAAGAAGCAGTGTAGACACGATCAGGGATAGAGGAGCAGGGTGTGGGGGATGACGCCATTTGTAAGAATGAGTAGCTGGGAGGAGAGAACTGGGGCAGCTTCAGAGTTTAGGTTAGAGGAGGAAGTGAGAAGCGCCAAGGATCCCAGCGTGGGCTTTGAGGTGCATAACAAGTACACGTGAAGTGAATAGGGACTGGGGGAGACTGAAGGCTGGCAATGGCTCTGGTGTGCCCCAGAGGTACACATTAATAGAGAGTCAGATTTCTCATCTGCCAGATGAAGGGGAGATAGCAAAATATCCCTTCCTCACAGACAGGTTCCCAAGAAATCCGGAAAGTATCTGCTAGGGAGCTGAGCGAAGGCTGTCCTTTTGGACCAAGGGCCTGCCCTTTTGGGGTTCTTGGGGTTTTCCTTCAGACCTAGCAAGGTACATTGTGAGAACTCTTCATAACTTCTCCCACTGGGAGCTGGAAGTGCACCCAAGAGGTAGAGACTGCAGATTCCTTTGTGATTCAAACTCAGTGCTTAGTGGGGAACTGGGGACCCTGCTAGGTCTTATTATCCAGGCCTCCCTGTGACTCCTGGGAACAGGGACAGCTGCACCTGGAGACTCACTGCTCAAAGCCTCAGGCTGGGTGATGGCTGTAGAATAGTGGTGCTGACTGAGACAGGAGTGGGTGCTGTGGCTATTTTGGCTCCTGCTGACAATAGAAATTCTTTCTCACAAGCTCTGTGGAGCATCCAGTGCTGGGGGCTGTCCTGCCTCCACTTTCCAGTTCTCTAGGCTCAGTGGCTGCTGCTGTTTCCCAACCCCCTCCCTGACAGCACTAATGACATCCAATTAATTCAGCATAATTTGGTTCGTGCCAAGCCCTTAGGTTGGCAACAGTATCTCCCAGAGTGCAGAGAGGTCCTCTTGGACTTTGTCAAACAGGCTCAGAGTCTAGGAGAAGAGAAGGCTGAGTACCATGTATCTGGCTAGTGGATTCCAGGGAGCTTATAGAGAGTCAGATACATCCCAGGCTGTGCTCACCCTAGCAAGGTATAGATTTTCTGGTGTCTCCACAGCCCTGCTTAAAATTATGGTGAAAACTTGGGCCTGGCAAAACTTCCCAGAGAGATTATCAAGCCATTCTGGGGCTGCTACTAGGCACCAGTCATGTAGGGCTGGGGAAGCCTATTCTTCAGTGAGTAGGCCCCACCTTGATTATCTTGAGAGTTCCCATTGCAGTCTGTGAGGGCAGGGGACCCCTCAATGTGACTGACGATGTCTGCCCCTTGGGCTTTTTGGTCAGGAAGAAAAATTGGTTTTTTTGTTGTTGTTGTTGTTGTTTGGTTGGTTTTTGAGACAGGGTTTCTCTGTATAGCTCTGGCTGTCCTGGAACTCACTCTGTAGACCAGGCTGGCCTCGAACTCAGAAATCCGCCTGCCTCTGCCTCCCAAGTGCTGGGATTAAAGGCGTGCACCACCACTGCCCGGCAGGAAGAAAAATTGTAAGTGAAGTGCAACCTATGCAAGCAGGGTGGGGTCATGAAAGCTGGCTGGCTCTGGGCAGATTGATGTGAAGAATCTAAGCCTCAAGAATCAGGGAGGCCAGGACCAAACTCGGCCCTCCATTCTACAATAGTAGTTTCCCAGCTCTGAATTATCTTCGACTGTAAAGAGTAAGACAATAATTCTCCCTCTACATCTAAATAAGGTGGGGCAGGGTAACAGAGGTTGTGGATGTGATGGTCCAGGGGAGGGGATAAGCCCAGTGAACAACCTGGAGTGCAATCCTGGCCTGTTAAGCCTCAGTTTTCCCAGGTTGTTCATATGTGCCTCACAGGGGTGTTGTGGGGATTTGATGAATACTATGAAGCAGGACAGGGCCCCAGATCTTAGTAAGTCTTCAGACCTTAGCACAACTGACTCCACAATGGAAGAACCACTCAGGCTGTAAAACCCAGCATGGAGACAGTACCACTTGCCAAAACTAAAACAAAGGCCTGATCCATCAAAGTCAAGAGTACTAGAAAAATCTCAAAATGTACTAACCTTGCTTTTTGGCTTCTGTAGTTCTGCTTCTGGCTAACTGTTCTTTTTACTGAAATATGTCAGGGCACAACATGGTTTTTGTGCTTAAAAGCTCACTCACCCTGAGAAAGGCTCCGGCCTACACTGGGATCCCAAACACCCAGGGTAGTCACCAAGTGGCTAGTAGACTCTCTATTGGCTTAAACTCATGTTGGAACAGTCTTCTCTGGTGGATACCTCACATCGTAAAGTTCTGCCTACAGCCACTAAGCTTTTTCCTTCCTTCCTTCCTTCCCTCCCTCCCTCCCTCCCTCCCTTCCTTCTTTCTCTCCTTTTATTCATTTTTGGACAAGATCTCATTTAACCCAATCTGGCTTCCTCAAGCTTTCTGTGTAAATAAAGGTGACCCAGAATTTTTGTTGTCTTGACTCCACCCCCCAAGTGTTGGGATTATGGTTGTACACCACCACTTCCTGTTTAGGCAGTGCTGGGAATCAAACCACGGGCTTCCTGCATATTGGGGCAAACACTCTACCATTTGAGCTACATCCTCTGCCCAACATAAACTATTATTTCCATTATTAAGTATGTGGAGCGTCGTCTATCTGGAACATCAAGAAGACTCTGAGATAGTTTTCTCCTCAATGATTTAGAGTCCTTATTCATTTATTTACTTATTTGTTTGTTTATTCTAAAACAAGTTCTCTGTGTGTAGCCCTGACTGTCTTGGAATTCCCTTTGTAGACCAGGCTGGCCTCACAATCCCAGTGATCCCCCTGCTTCTGCCTCTTTGAGTTCTAGGATTAAAGCTTGCCCCACCATAACCAGCAGATGAATTCTCATTTATGTAGGATATTAGCAGACACAACAGTGTACACCTCTCAGTTGTCCCAGAGATGGAGATAGGAGGATCATGTGAGTCTGGGAGGGTGAGGTCAGCTTAGGTAACATAGCAAAACCTCATCTCAAAGCCCCAAGCCACAATTTTTATTGCTACTTATCTCAAGCAAGATTTTCCAGACAGCCTCTTATGAACACTCTCCTGGGCCCACCTCAATGACTCGGGCTGCCATTCTGACTCTCTGTCATGGGGGTACACCATCCTATGTGGGAGGATCCCTCAACATCCCAGTGCCCTATGTTTCACCTGAAGCCAGGTCCCAGGACATTTAGTGAGAACGAGCTAGTATGAGCCCAGGACTATGCAAGTTGGGTTTGGGGGGAAAAGCACCTTTCAGACTGTGTGAAAAGGTGCCTAGGTAACAGGCACCTTTGTAGAGGGGCTCCTCAAGACTCCCACCACCCTGAGCTCCAGCCTGCCTCTTCCCGAAGACTACAGTCTTTGAGGCCAAAGGGACACGGTGGAGGAAGGAACCTACCAGAGAGAGAAGACACCACATTGTCCCTGCCCAGCTCTCAGCCCTCTGCCTGGCCTTACAATCCTTAGTTAATTATTGAATCTGCAGTGTCAGAATCCCTAGAGAGCTGTTCCGAACCCCAAGTGTCTCAGCACTACCAGGGCCAATGAAATCAGACATTCCTACCTGTGGGACCCAGGCATGCAAGTTTTCTTTTGAAGTCCCCAGGTGATTTTATTTCCAGTGTGCAGCTGAGGTTAAAAATACCAGATCATCCAGGGAAGAAGGTATCATTGCGCAGTCTTGGGATGACAAATGTGACAGACTGCATCCAGGCAGTCCCACTGAGTTACAGACTTCCTGCAGCTGCTCCAGATGATTGTCGTTTTATTGGGCCTTCAATATATACAAAGCCTGTGGCTGGGTGCTGACAAAACAAGAGTAACTCATCGCAAAACCCACAAAAACAGCATTTGTGATGTGCCTGTCGTATGCTAATCCTTATGCAAGTTTATGAAACAGTTCCCCTACTTTAGAAACAGAGAATGTGTAAGCCAGGCTTGGGGCTCACACGTTTAATCCCAGCACCTGGGAGGCAGAGGCAGGGAGATCTCTGTAAGTTTGAGGTCAGCAATGATCTAAGTTCCAGGACAACCAGAGATGCATAGTTAGTCACTGTCTCAAAAAGAAAAAGAAAAAAAAATGAAAACATGGTAGTCATTAATGTTCTTCTCTTCATCTCCTCATAGTACAAAAAGCTGTATACATGGGAGTTTGAGAGGAATTGTTGTCTTTTCTGGTTAAGGGAGTATGTTAGGACCACTCTTTGAAGTGGGGATATAGCTCAGTTGGCAGAGTGTTTGCCCATGTCTGAAGCTCTGGGCTTGATCCCCAGCACAGCATATACTGTATGGTATGCATGCTTGTAATCTTGGCTTCTGAAATGTCAGGTCCTCAGAGAAGCCCTTTTGGACTTTCTTCCCTCACCTCCTCCCCACAAGTCCCTCACATGACCTCATTTTCTGGCCTTACTGTAGTACACAACACATCTGAAATTCACCTGCGGTCACCTATCATATTCTCCCTTAGCCTGTCAGTCTCCTAGACTATGTGATAGCAGGAGTTTTCTGTCTGTTGTGGCTATGTCTGTCCCTTAGCTCCTAAGACAGACAATGATTGGACTTGGCAGGTCCAGAAAGCCATGCAGGAGGGGTCTGGGTGAGCTCTGATAGCTGGTGATTGGGGCTTACCAGTCAGGCTGATCTAACAAGCTGATCCAAACAGAGACCAATCAATATAGACTGAGAGTGAAATCAGTTACCACCCATCTCTCCTCGGCGGGTGTCACACCATAAATGGCTTCCCAGCCGCTCAAGGTCAAATGTGCGGTTCTCACCTACTCCCCTCCCCCACTGCCTCCTCAGAAAGCCCACACATCCTGTATGTGTGCACCCCACATCATTGCTCTAGCTGCCTCCTCCTCCTCACCCACCAGAAGAATGTCCTTTCCCTCTGTATTTTATTTCTGGACCCAAGGTCTGAGGTGGTCACGCACACTCTGACATTTAAAAGCTCAGCCAAGAAATCAATCACTGTGGTCTGTCCTTCAGTACTTGGGGGGGGGGGGACCTCCATGACTGAGCCAGGGCCCTTCTGGCTCACAACTCATCGATTTGTAATACAAGCTGTGTGCACTAAGGTGACACGTGAGTCTGTCTCAAGAAGCACAGGTAGTGTGCAGCAGAATGGCCAGGAGTCCCAGGAACCAGAGTGACCAGACTAGAATACTAGCCCCTGTTATTTGCCATCTGTGCGAACTGGGCTACTCACTCTACCTTTCTGGTTCTCATTTAATGGGCAGTGACTGTAACATCTACACCTTAGAAGTGACAGTGACAGAGAGTCAGCCAATGACCCCACGCATGGAGAACAGCATCTCTCTGTGAATGGTAGCTGCTGCAATGGTCTATGGGATGGAGATAAAAACAGTGCTCACCTTCCAAGACTGTCAGCATGAAATGAGGCCGCCCATGTATAATCCACTTAGTGTATTATGCACACTCTAGAGAGACCGGCTCAACTCCACAGTCGAAGGAGACACCGTGAGAGCATAGACAGGGGATAGGGATAAGGAGTCTTTGAAATGACATGCATGGCTGGGGTAAGAAGAAGATTTGATTCATACATTCATGTATTTCCCAGCTTTCCCAGAAATGGCTCCCACAGGGAGTGGGCCGAACCTGTAACTGGGCATTGGGCAGTGTGTCCCAGCTTCATCCAGCCTGGCTTCATCTAGCCTGTGTTGAGACATGAAACCATCTAGGCTGGGGTCACAGGCCCTCATGTGACTCTGCAGACCTGATTAGTGCTTGTGGGAGGTAGAAACCTGACCTGTGGAATTCTGGGCTCTGGGCTCAGATACAATGTTCTTTTCATATCCATTCTGTGTCTGGATCCAAGACCCGATCATATGCCTGTGTGGATTGAGGGCAGAGGGGATGAAAGCCCTGGAGAGAAAAGATTAAGAATAACCCCAGGTCTAGAACTGTGACCAGAGATAACCCTGAGACCTGGAATGTGAGGAAAGCAGAGCCTACTTGTTGCCTGGCAGGAGGGAAGGGAACCTGAGGTAATTGAGCTCTGAGCTGAGAGAGCCACGAATATTTGGGGCACAGAAATGATGCTTCTTGAGTCTGAAACCTCATCATTAATAAGAGGACATGCTGGGATTCAAACTGAGGTTCATGGATTCCAGAGTCCAATACACTGATGATGTGGGTCAGTACCCCAGTCAAGAAGGGGCGAGACAGAAAATTCACTCAGCCTCCACAAGTGCAGGCCTCAGACTGAAGAGACACCCACACTCTCATTAGGAGAGAGCAGGATTCTACTCAAGGTCAAGGGTGCAGGCGGTGAGGGCACAGAGCACCTTGGATGCTCCGTTCCCTCAGCTTTTGTTCTTTCTCATTTGCATATCGGATGTAGTTTCCTGGGGACTTATCAGCAGGTGTACAGGTCCCTGTTGCTGGTAAGACTGACTTCTCATGAGTGACAGGTTTTGGACCATGTGGCAACATGGTAGAAAGGCAGAGTCTGGCTTTTCCAGCCAGTTTTTCTGTTAGCTGGCTCGTTCTTCCACCTCTCTAAGCTTTGCTACCTTCCTCTGCAAGATGAGTTTGCTAACACATCTATAAGGGACTAGTGCAGCTCTTTTCACACTATGCAACTAAGTATCTGGCAAGGCTCATCAGTGACTAGACTTTTGTTTATTTGTTTTTAAAGAATTGTTTATTTAGCTGGGCAGTGGTGGTGCACGCCTTTAATCCCAGCACTTGGGAGGCAGAGCCAGGTGGATTTCTGAGTTCGAGGCCAGCCTGGTCTACAGAGCAAGTTCCAGGACAGTCAGGACTATATAGAGAAACCCTGTCTCGAAACAAACAAACAAACAAACAAACAAACAAAAAAGAATTGTTTATTTATCTTATGTATACGAGTACACTGCAGCTGTCTTCAGACACACCAAAATAGGGTATCGGATTACAGATGGTTGTAAGCCATCACGTAGTTGCTGGAAATTGCACTTAGGGCCTCTGGGAGAGTAGTCAGTGCTCTTAACCACTGAGCCATCTCTCCAGCCCCCTTGTTTTTGTTTTAAAACAGGGTCTTGCTATGTAGCTCAGCAGACCCTGGGACCCAAGATCCTCCTCTGCCCCCCAGTTGCTGGGATTACAGGCATGTACCACCATGTGTGGCTTTATGAGTAGATGATATTTTAAAACATAGTGATATAAAAAGCTTGCCAACCAGTCTTTTATGAGTTGATTACACAGCACTGGGTGACAAGGGTCAAAGTGTTCCATCTTATTCTAAAAATCTATGCTCAAAACCTTTTGGGAATACCTTTAAAACAACCAGGCAAGGGCTGAGCTTGCCCTTGTGGGAGTACGGACTGATAGGCTATGGTGGGCAGAGATCCTGGACACTGGATGGTTACCTGAAGAGGCTGGAGGCAACCTGAGTGGAAGACAAAGACAGAAGAGTATTTGAAGAGGTCTGGAAGCCAGGGTACTTCTGAGTCCCAGACTTAGAGAAGACCTTGAAAAAACCAACTGGATAGAGGCGGGGGCCAGGTGCACGCCTTTAATTCCAGCACCCAGGAGGCAGAGAAATCAAGTTCCAGGACAGCCAGGGACAGCTACACAGAGAAACCTTGTCTCAAACAAAGAAACAAACAAACAAACACCTGTACTCAATAGGAAACTTTTTTGCTTCCCTTTCTTCAGACCCTGGCAACTCTCAATCTGCATTCTGTGCCTGTATAGTTGCCATTCCTGGATATTGCATGTAAAAGGAGTCATGCCACCTATAACCTTTGTGTTTGACTTCCCTCATTATCATCTCTTCAAAGCACATTTATGTGGTAGCAGGCACCAATCTATCCTCCCTTTTTATGGCTGAATAATATTCCATGGTATAGCTGTACTATAATTTATTTATCCATTCATGTATTGATGGCCATTTTGACTGATGAATAGTGCTGTATTAAATATTCCTGTGCATGGATTGACTTGAGACTGGTTTTCAGTTCTTTAGGAAACACACCTAAGTAGTAGACTTGGATTATACAGCAACTCTGTGTACTTAATTTAAAAGAAGTCTGTGTATGTGTGTGTGCATGTTCATGTGTATCCATATGATCATGGGTGTGACGGTCAGAGCACAACCTCTGGGTTGGTCCTCACCTTCCACCTTCTTTAAGGATGTCTCTCTTCACTGCAGTCTACTCCTAGCTAGCTGGTCCTTCCGTTGCACAGATTTCTCTTGTCTCTACCTCCCATCTCCTGCTAGGAGTACTGAAACATAGGTTACTGTGTCCGGTTTTTACATGGGCTTTGAGGATTCGATCCCAGGTCCTTGTACTTGTTGCAAACTCTACCAGCTGAACCAGCTACACAGACCATCCACAACAGCAGTTCTCTTGTATTTTATGTTCCAGGAATACTGGTTCATTGAAAGAGGACAACAATGGGGCAGTGGCCATCGCCATATCCCTGCCTGAATCTACGCTATTTAATCATTCAGAGATCCCAGGAAGATTTTCACAGTGTAAGAACAAAAAAGAGGCAGAGGAGGAGGGTGAGTTGGTGAATCAGGCTGAGGTTCACTCTGAATTCCGGTGCTCCTTGGCAATTATACTCATCAATAAAATTGCTATTTCCCTAATGAAGGAATTCTTTTTTAAAGTGCGTATTAATTGTACAGAGTAACGGATCTCATTATGACATTCCCATACGTGCCTCATATACCTTGCCCATATTCACCTTAAAAATGTAAAGGTTCTAAGGGCTTTGTATGCAAAGAGGACATATAAGCTCTTACATTCTTGTTTTCTAAATTGAAAAGCTTTCATCATTTCCCTAAGATCTAAGCTGGCTCTCAGCCTGCCTTCTGTCTGGTCCTGTGGTCTCCACTGGTACAAAGAACAGGGCTGGCCGCCCACCCTTCTCCTGCCCACCCCGCCCTTGCCCTTCCCACACAGTCACTTGTAACTTATTGTTACTGACTTTGAATGGAAGCTTTCAGCTGCTCCATTCTTTCTCTGCAAGCTGAAGGCCTGTCAATGGGATGGGAATTACAACCCTGGCTGCTCTTATCTGTATCTGTCGTCTGGCTGGCTGGTGTGTTACTGACTGCCTGTCCCAAGAATTAATCCCCTAAAGTGTGGGTAACAAATGATGAAGCCCTGGTGCATAAATAAGGAGGCAGGCCTTGCTCCACCAACAAACCCCGGCGAGCTACAGTCTTGTCCCTGTACTGTCTGCTCAAGGCCCCTAAGCTCTGGGCCATTCATCTGCAGGAGACAGCCCAGCTTCACTCACTCATTCTTCAGGGAATGCTCGTGGATCTGGGCACCCGTGTTAGTCTGCAATCGTTTGTCCTTAGTGTTCTCACCGCTGTTGTCATTCATTTATTTATTCTTTTCTTCTTTCACAATTTCATAAATATAAAATATAGTTTGATCCTATTCCCCTGCCCCATTCTCTCTCTCTCTCTCTCTCTCTCTCTCTCTCTCTCTCTCTCTCTCTTTCTCTCTCTCTGTGTGTCGTGTGTGTGTGTGTGTGTGTGAAATGGCACACGTGTGGAGGTGAGAACATAAGTTTCAGGCGTTGGTTCTCTGTACCACACGGGTCCTGGAGATTCATCTCGGGTTACCAGGCTTGGTGGCAACCACCTTACCTCATCCACCAGCCCCACCCCCATTACCTCCTCTGACTCTGTTCCCCTTCCAACTTTCCTCCCTCTTCTACATCTCTTTTTCATACATAGCCCTTTACACTTAGTTAAGGTTGCCTACTGAGCATGTGCCAGGAGTTATTTACTTGAGCAAGGGCAACCTAGTCGTGGTGATAACACTGAGTCCTTGCTGCAGTGTGAGTGGTCACTGTCGCCATGAGTTCATGAATGCAGTAGCCATCCATAACTCCACAACATTTCTCCCGACCCTCCCGGTCTTGTATTCTTTCTGCCCCCTCTCCCACAATGTTACCAGAGCCTTGGTGTCATTTTTTTTTTTTTTTTTGAGACAAGGTCTCTCTATGTAGCCCAAGTAGCCTTGAGCTTCTGGCTATCTTCCTATCTCAAGCTTCCAAATGCTGAGATTAGAGTTGTGAGACACTAAAATTCAACCCAAACTCAGAGACAGAGGAATAAAGGTTTGCCTTTTGAGAAAAGGAATTGTAGCCGGGCAGTGGTGGCGCACGCCTGTAATCCCAGCACTTGGGAGGCAGAGGCAGGCAGATTTCTGAGTTCGAGGCTAGCCTGGTCTACAGAGTGAGTTCCAGGACAGCCAGGGCTATACAGAGAAACCCTGTCTCGAAAAACCAAAAAAAAAAAAAAAAAAAAAAAAAAAAAAAAAAAAAAAAAAAAAAAAGAAAGAAAGAAAGGAAGGAAGGAAGGAAGGAAGAAAGAAAGAAAGAAAGAAAGAAAGAAAGAAAGAAAGAAAGAAAAGAAAAGGAATTATAAATCCATCCTGGCCAGATATGACTGATTTCTACAGCAAGCTTCGTAGCTATTGCACTGAGCTTTGTGTTGGCTGAGTTTTTTGTCACTGTGACAAATGTCATAGAACAGGGTCAAAGGTTTCAGTCCATGCTCAGCTGACACATTGCTGCCTGAGGAAATGGAGATTATCACTATAGCAGGAGCAGACAGCAGAAGAAGCTTCCGTGAGGTGAGCAGAGAAGCAGATGAGAATCCAGGCCAGGGCAAGGCCAACCCTCCCAGGACATGTCTCCAATGATCTAGATCAGACCCCACTTCCTCAGAGCCCGTCCAATCCGAGCTCACCAAGGGGTTAATCCATGGATGATCTTTCTACCCTTACAACCCAGTCATCTCTCCGTGAGGAGATCCACCAGCTTTGTACCAAAACTTCAACACACGAGACTCTGTGGGGGACATTTCATATAAAAATCATCATAGCTTCCAAGAGAAATTTGTATCTGAAAAATGAATGCACCAGCTGACAATGAATAAATCTCAGTTATAGATCACCCAGACATTTAAAGAAAGCAGCTGTCTTTGTCTCCATAATCGCTTATTTTATTTATTTAATTAAATCTGTAGTCCCGGCTAGCCTTAAATTCACTATGTAATTGTAGTGGTGTGTATGAGAATGGCCCTCACAGGCTCCTGTATTTGAATACTTGACCTGAGTTAGTTGAACTGCTTGGGAAGGATTAGGAGATGTAGCCTTGTTGCAGGAGGTGTGCAACTAGAGGTAAACTTTAAGTTTCAGAAGCCATCTTCCATCTCCAGTCCTCTCTTTGCTTTCTGTTTGTGGATCTGGATGTGATCTCTCAGCTGCTGCTCAAGCGTTCTGCCTGCCTGCTGCCATGTTCCTTGCCATGATGATGATAGACCCCTACTTCTCTGGAACTGCAAAAACTAAATAAACCCTTCCTTCTACAAGTTCCTTTGGTCATCGTGTTTTATTATAGCAATAGAAAAGCAACTAAATGTAGCAGCCAAGGGCATTCTTGAACTTTCGGTTGTCTTGCCTTCACCTCCTGAGTGTTGGGATTACAGGCACGCACCACCACATCTGGTGCTCACCACATCTGGTTTACACAGTGCTGGGGATGCAACACTTTTATGGTTACTACGGAAACACTCTGCTACCCAGAGCACCCCCCACCCCTGCTTCAGTTCTAAAGCAGCTGTCTTTAAAAAAAGAAAAAAAGAAGATTTATTTGCTTTTTAATTATGTGTGAATGGGGGAGGTATGTGCACATGAGTGCTTGTGCCCCCAGAGGCCAGAGGCATTGGACTTCCCCCAGAGCCATAGTTACAGTTGGTTGTGAGCTGCCCGTCATGGGTTGTGGGAACTGAACAAGGGTCCTCTGCAAGAGCACTGTACACTCTTAGTCCATGTCTCCAGCCCCTAAAGTAGCCGTATTTAAAAGGGAAGAACTTTCAGGGGCTTCCATTTTCTCACCACATATGCAAATGTACACACTTGAGCATGTGCACACACCGTCTCTTTCTATTCGGCTTGGTACACACCTCTTTTTTTTTCGGCTCGGTTTCTTCATCTTCCCAGTCCCACTCAGCAAAACCAAGCTGTCCTCAGGTTTTACTCTGGCTCACTTGGCCTTGGTTCTGTGTTCCTTAGCACTGCTTCCTTTCGTGTGTCCAGCTCCAAGGAACACCTCCTCCCACCACTGCTCTGCCCGGCCAGTCTATTGTGCCTGCCACCATACAGGTACGGAGGCTGGAGCTCCTGCAGCCTTCCTGTCCTGTCTCCGTGCGCACACATCTTCAGCTCTTCGCTGCCCCATTTTCTGGCCAGGACTTCCCCACCAGACCTAAAGGATGAAAACAATGATTCAGATGAGTCAAACGCTCACTCAAGCAAGAACGACTCCGCCCTTGAATGATCCAGATAATCATTTGCATTCTTTACCACACTTTGTGTCTCTGGAGCTGGGACTTCTTCAGTCTGTAACTTCAGTTAAAATTTGGTCCCAGTGACAAATAATTCTTATCAAATTGTGTCTTCTACATTCTGTGGGAGTTATTTTCAGAAGGGAGAGGATCCGTAGGTAGACAAGAATTAATTTCAGTCCTGAGAATGAAAATGAAGCCATTGCAGCAAATGTTCTGCCTTCCACCTTCCTGAAGGGACCCCTTTATTACGCTCCCTGGCTCCCGACACACGCAGTGGCGAGGAGCAAATTACCATTTATTAAACTGTAATCATTACTCTGCTTTTCAATACCGTTCTCTGCGTGTGTGATCTGCGCACACACCCGCATCCACTGCTGTTGAATTAGCACCAAGTCTCGTTAGCATGGCATCCATATTTATGGGCAGGGCTCAGTGATGCTGGGTGACATGGTGCAGAATCTGATGCCCTTAATAGAAGGTTAGGTCCATGGCATGAGTCTGTGGTAATCAAGCCACTTGGCAGAGAGGGAGGATTTGAGGGGACCCAGTACAGATTTAAGCTGCTTTGAGGCTTTTGAGCCTTTTATGGGTGTCTGTATATGTGCAAGCAAAAAAGATGGCTCATTTTTTTTAGAGAGGGTGTGTGAGATTTTTTATTTTTGTCATTGTTGTTGTTGTATGTATGACAAGGTCTTATGTAGCTCAGGCTGGCCTTAAACTGTGTAGCCAAGGGTTACCTTGAAGTTTTGTCTGTTTTTTTTTTTTTTTAATAACATGTGTGTGCCTGAGTGCATTCATGCATGCAGTGTCCTCAGAGATCACAAGAGGGAATAAGGTCTCCTGAAACTAGAGTTACAGACAGCTGCAAGACACCAACTGTGAGTGCTGGTAACTGAACCCAGGTTCTCTGAAAGAGTACTAAGAGCTCTTACTCACTGAGCCATCTCACCAGCACCAACTTGGAGCTTCGTTCATTGCTCATACCTTTGCCTTCTGAGAGCTGGGATCACCAACACGCACTGAGATCATAGACCTGCCTCTCTAAGGTGCTGGTCGTTCTAAGAGGCCAGATCTCACAGCTCAAAGAAACCGGGCAACCCCCTTCCTCCCCGTCTCCATTTCTCCCTGTCTCTGTCTCTCTGTCTCCTTCTCTCTGAAACAGACAGTTAAAACGCTGTGCTGAGGCCTCAAAGCCTTTACTCTATGGCCTGAGCCAATACCATTCTCCCCAATACTCCTTGCCACATCAGCCTGGGACTATATCACACAGTGTGGAACTTGCTGCTACCCCCTGAAAAGATCTAAAAGTCAGATATGTTCCTTTGTGAGATTTCCCAGGGCTCTCCTCTGGGCCTCCCCTGACCATGCGGATTATGTCAGCCCAACCAGCTCATGGCGGCCCATCCAGATCACGGCAGCTCTGTATCTTTCTTGCTGTTACTTTAGCTATCCCTCTTAATGATGGTTCCCTTCAGGTTTGAGAGGTTGGTCCCTCCCTCCCTTCAAGACTCCAATCATGCTGCCTCTGGTACAAGGCACCGTCTATTTCTAAGTCTGCCCCATTTTGAAGCTTGACCATGACCTAAGGGTTCTTTCTTCTAACAAAGTTCATTCCTGAAGGTAATTGTGCATCAGCTCCTTCAGTACCAACCTGCCACGACTCTCCTCTGTATAACAGGCACCATCATGCCCAGTTTATCCTATGCTGGAGACGGGCCCTAGAACCTGGTTCACACCTAGCAGACAATCCGCCACCTGAACTACTTCCCTATCTCCAAAGTCATGGCAGACAGTCCACCACCTGAACTACTTCCCTATCTCCAAAGTCATGGCAGACAATCCAGCACCTGAACTACTTCCCTATCTCCAAAGTCATGCTTTTTTAAAATCTACATATCACAAAGAGCAGGAAGCTGATGGAGGAGGGAAGAAGGAGAAAATAACAAAAGCCTGGGGCCTTACTTTGGACAGCCTCAGAACAACTCAGAAAGTACATCACCAGTCTGGCTTAGACTGTTTGTGAGTCTGTTGTAATGACCTCCCATGCTCTGCAAACCTCAAGTGGCTGAGAAAGTAATACGCTACTGGCCAAGTTCCATAATTTAAAAGAGGGGGAAGGCTGGCTCTGCAGTTGGCACCCCCTTCAGCTAGCTAGCTCTCATGGATACCACACATCCGATAGAACTGGCTCAATAAATTCAGGTCCATAAAATATGAAGTCTGTACCTTTTCCAGTAACATAGCGTCTCTGTCCTGTTTCCTCTCACAGATCCTTTCCCTGCATTCTCAATTCCCGAGGTTCCCGATCACTGCCCAGAGAGGTTCCTGGGAACCTTCACCCTCCACGGAGCCCCTCTCCCGATCCATTAGCATGTCACTTTACCAGGGAATCTCTGCGAGGCAATGGCTGCCTCACAGCCCTTCTGGGCCCCGGAGTAGCTCGAAAGACTCTGAGGTAGGTAGGTCCCTGAGAAGACCCACCCAGATTTTCCCTGAATCTTGTTGGAGATTTCGAGCAGCAGGGACTGGGGATGAAGGTGGCGGTCCCCTTTCAGACACCTGGTCCTTTCACCTATTGTTCGGCTTGGGCTGGCAGCTCCCCGCCGCCTAATCACCCTTCGCTCATTAACAAGCTGTACTCATTTGCATGTCTAAATATCCCTGTACTTAGAGCACAGCCCGTTAGTCGTCTCCTTATGTCTACAATACAGGGAGAGGGCATTGAGGGGGCAGATAGGAAAGGCGGATCTCACACGCCTGTCTCTGGTCCTCGAAGCCCACCTGGAGGCCAGGTTTCCTGACCTGTATCATCTCTCTTAAAACTTGCCTGTTCTTACAGACTGAACGTTGCTATTTTGGAACGCCTGCCTCCTCCTCCTTCATTTGGAAAAGCTGTGGTTCTTTCCGAGTTTATCTCATTTATTCTTATTCTCTTGTCTTTCCTAGCTCTACTGGGAGGACACAGAAGCCCCTCAAACCACAAGCAAACAAGCTCCCCCCAAAGCCCATAGCCTTCCGCATCCATCAGCTTTATGCAAATGTCTCAGCACGCCCACCCTCTTTGCACAATCGCGGAAACGGGAACTTTCTATGTATAGATCGCCGATGACGGTTCATTTTTATACAGTTTGAGAAGCGTGAAAAGTCACTGGCTTGGATAGTGCGGTCCTAAATCAGCACAGACCACGGTGGCACCTGTGGTTAATGAATCCAGTCACTGGCCCCAGGACTCTCGGTATTTATAGGAAAGAATACTGCTCTCAGGATGCCTCCTGCTTTGGAGGAACTGGGCACCAGCTTCCTGAGAAAATATACCCACAAAACAACAGACTCAAGAGAAGACCAGCCCTGAGAGTTGGAAACCTGGACTGAAAACTTGTTCCTGGTTTGATGCCAACACTTGCTGAATCAACAAACAAGAGCACCATGGCACAGAGAGGTTAAACAAGTTTATAAAGTCACACAGGTTATCAAATCTTGGTATGCCTAGAATTCAAACATGGCCAGGCTGGTCCCACCTATGCTTTTGGTCACTTTGGGGACTCCCATACAGTAGCTGAAACAACAGGATGCTGACTTTGCTACTCGCTCGCCCACATTTGCTTACCCCCCAACCCCCACCTGGCATCCTGTTCTTCTTTAAAGAATTCACTTCTGTAGGTGGCTGGGGTGGTTTGCCTTCCACTCTGAGCTTCTGCAATCGGTCGGTCTTCAGTGGTTTAGACCAAGTGGAATACCCACTCACCTGATTGGCTGCAGACAGGCAAGTGGCCACAGAACGTGAATATTAGTCTTCCAGAAGGAGTTTCTGAGATAGAAACTCCCTCTTCTACAGGCCAGTGAGGCTGTAAGGAAGATGCCTGCTGGGTAGACCAAGTGAGAGCACTGTGCAGAGTTTAAAAAGGAGTCATTGGGAAGCAAAATAGGCAGACAGAAGTAAAGGAAGTCTTTGCTGAAACTATGAGTTGCTGGATCAAGCTTTGCCTGAAGCAAGAACACAACACCTCCAAACTTTCCAGTAACCTGACACACAGTAGGCTCTCAATAAATATTTGTTGAATATATAAGTTTATGAAAATCCCTTTTTGATTTGTCTACTTTGAGTTTCTATCACTGACTTTTGAAATGAAAGATTCCTACCGGATATACGTGTACACACACATCAGAGACAAACATGAGCCATGGTGGACACAGTGTGTGCAGACAGAGGTTGGTCTAATTAAAGTAGCTCTCTGAAGGTGGGCTTCTGCCTTTGCATGTGAGAGTGTGCATGTGTGGAAGCATATGTGATGTGTGTGTGTGCATATTTCTGTATATACCTGTGTGGGGGTGAGTGAGTGCACATGTGTGTGGATGTGGAGTCCAGAGGTGGATTCTGGCTGCGTTCCTCTATCACTCTCCACTGAAACTGAAGCTCACTCATTTAGCAAACCAAGCTGCCATCAAGCTCCAAGGAGCCTCCTGTCCCCACTTGGTCAGCAGTAGAATTACAGGCTTTCACCAGCACATCTGGGTTTTTACATGGGTCTGGGGATTCGAACTCAGGCCCTCATGCTTATTTGGTAGGCACTTCCACACCAGACATCTCCCTGATCACCCTGTATCTTGCCTCTGACAAACATGGGGCCCTGGCCGAGCGTTTATGTGAAACAGCAGAAGGCTTCTTTAAGCTACATACTTGCTGAAAGTGTGTGAGGGAGCCCACACTCTAATCCAGCCTAGGGTGTGATGCATGTTCACAAGCCCCATGGTGCTCTGCAGGAGGTCTTCACACCTCAGACATGGGGATGGGGGGTCCCCCCTCAGCATGGCTGGTGAGCCGGTGTTCATGGCCTGCCAGAACTTGTTTTCTGGTTCCCTGCCTAAAGGTTTCCCAGGTCTCAAGACAATGCCACCACCTTGGTTCCAAGTGATCAAACACATGACCCTATGGAGTACATTGTACATGCAAACAGTAGCACCCCCGATTTACCTGAGCTCTCAGAGCTGGGGCTCAGCTGGTAGCCTCCCTTTGGGATGTTATTAAAGCCAGGCATTGGGCCCTTTACTAGCTCGGAGCTCAGCCTTTGAGAGCTGAGCAACACCAGGTCTTTGTCTGTAATCCTAACACGTAAGAAGTGGAGGCAGAAGGATCAAGTGTCCATCCTCTACTACACAGGGAAATAGAGGCCAGCCTGGGATACCTGAGACCCTGCCTCAACCAAACCAAACCAAAGAAGCCAACGTCTGGCCACTGGGCTTTGCATGTAGAGGGCTCTTTCTCTTTCCCCAGCACAGTCCTTCACTGAGGACTTTGCATCAGCAGTCATTAGCAGGTCCACAGTGGTGGGAGACACAGTTCACACCTGCTTCAGGCAGAAATCACTCAGCCAATGAGGAACAGACAACTTTCCCTTTCCCTTAGGGACAAATGATGAAGGCCATTGTAGCCAGGTGTGCCTGCTCTTCAGCTTTTTGAACGATGCCTCATTCCTCAAGAAGTAAATTTTGTCTTGCTGAGACACCTGTGGTTTTTTTGTTTTTGTTTTTGTTTTTTGTTTTGTTTGTTTGTTTGTTTGTTTGTTTTTTCGAGACAGGGTTTCTCTGTGTAGTTCTGGCTGTCCTGGAACTCACTCTGTAGACCAGGCTGGCCTCAAACTCAGAAATCCGCCTGTGTCTGCCTCTCAAGTGCTGGGATTAAAGGCATGCGCCACCACCGCCCGGCTCAAAGAAACTTTTAATTTCCAGAGTGTAAGATAGAGGAAAGATGAATTAAAAAGGTAAGTAGAAGGTATGAGGTATCTCAGACAGGAATTTTCCAGAGTCTAATATCTGCCATTCTTTTTAGCCTAAACATGGTTACACTGACGTGCAAGGAAGCCTGGGAAATGTAGTCTTTATTCTAAAAGGCCACGTACCTAAGATAAAAGTTCTGTTACTATGGGGGAACAGAAAGAAAGAATATAAGAGTGCACTGGAATATAGAAATCCTTGCTGAGCCTTCTCTCCAACTTCAATAATAAATACATTTAAAATTGTAAATAAAAACCCTGAGACTTCTGGCTTCTACTTATACATGCACATAATCTGCACATAAACATGTCTATGGACATACAAGAATAATATAGAATGTTTCTTCTAGCTAGACTGCACACTTGTAGACACAGCCTAGAGCAAGGCAATGTTACTCACTTGCAAGTCTGTCTTCTGAGAACACAGAGCCTCCGCAGATGGATGATGCAAAGAGAGGTACGAGTTGTCCGGCCTACCCTGGCCACATGCTTCAGAGAAGTAACTGAACATTTGGACTTATTTCTTGGGTTATAAAACATCATTCCTCACTCTCCCCTGCTTCTTGAGCTTTCATGACTGATACAATCATTTTTTTCCCCCAAATCTTGAAGGACAGAACAAGGACTTGCAGAGATTTCCTGGTAGGAGTTTTTGACAGAGGACCAGAATGGCAGGAAGCTGTGTGAGGTTAAATAGAATTGTTGGCTTCCGGGATGGCTGACATGGATGCACAGATCTAAAATTTCAGACCCAGGTTGGGCCTTGTCACAGACTCAGGTTCTTTACTTTTCTTTAAGATTTATGTGTGTGTGTGTGTGTGTGTGTGTGTGTGTGTGTGTGTCTGTGTCTGTGTCTGTGTGTATATGTAGGTTGTTTATGTATGGGTTCCCACAGAAGCCAGACAAGGGCATTGGATTACTTAGAGCTGGAGTTACAGACAGTTGTGAGCTGCCAATCTGGATACCGTGATTCTAACTCCAGAATCATCATGGGAAGGGAATTGCTCTTAATGTCTGAGCCATATCTCCTTCCCTAGACCCTTTTTCTGTGGCTAAGTAAATAAAAGCCCATGAAAATAAATATACCAAGGTCTTGGGGGTGTTTGGATCTGTGCCTCATTCCTAGCTATTACTCCTTATTCATATTACTGTCTCACAACAACCCAACCTGTAAATTTCACTTTTATTTCTTCAAATGGAGGGATGAAATAAGAGCTGGACCCAAGGTGTGCAAATACACAGCTTGGGCTGAGCCTGGGGCATTTCTTTTTTTGTTCTAATTATCCCTAGGCCTCGGCCTGGAAGCTTTTAACCTCTGTAAAATCTTATCTTCCAAGATGACTGACTCAATCTGGCTTCTCTTGGCTTCTCTCTGGATTGCTCTGCTTGGCCTAACACTAACTTTGGCAGTATGTTCTAATCTTCTTGCTTCTTCTCATTTTCGTTCTGTCCTCACCTGTGTCTAGCTTGTTCTCTCTGCCACTTGTCTTTGTAAAACTGTCCTGCTAAAACTGCCACACACACACACACACACACCTTTCCCTGTGCTGCTCTAAAGCAGCCTTTCCTTCTTGTGCTGTTCTTGTGAGAGTTGGGCAGAACAACTCTGACTCATTCTGTCAAATCTTTCTCTGATTCATCACTTTGTCTGTTCCTCAATTAGAAGTCATTTTCAAACATGGCTGCTTCCTTCCACAAACTAATCTTACTTTCATTTTATGAATTAAAGGTATGTACTAAGGGTGTGTCTGTATTACAGCCTGATCATACTGTAATCCAGAACATGTCTGTATTCAGCTGGATCACATAACTCTAGAAGGTGTTTGGCTGTAGTTCCTTGCCAGAGCAGCCATATTGCTGGATTAAAATTCTTCTACACAACCAATAAAACTAGCCAGAGCTTTGATATGGCTTGGTTGATAGAGTTCCTGCCTAGCATGTGTAAAGCCCCAGAGCATCCCCACACTTATGTTTTCTGCTGATAGGTGAGTCTTGTTTCTGTATCTGAGGGCGTGGCAGAGGCAAATGCAACTGAAGGTCTCTGCCTGAGTCGCACAGTGATGTCTGATCTGTTTCTTAACAGCTGAGCCATCTCTCCAGCTAAAATATTTATTTATTTAGTTAGTTATTTACTTTATGCATATAAAGTTATTGTCACTGTCTTCTTCACACACACCAGAAGAGGGCATCAGATCCCATTACAGATGGTTGTGATCCACCATGTGGGTGCTGGGGATCGAACTTAGGACCTCTGGAAGAACAGTCAGTGCTCTTCTGATCTGTTTCTTAATGCGTAGGGACATTCTTCACTCAAGGCCATCTGCAAAGACTGAAGATTGTTTTGAAATAAACATAACTGTAACCTTTCTTAGCATAAGAGCTTTAGGATAAGGTGCCTGGGTCTGGTCTACTGTCTGGCTCATGTCTCATATGCATCAGATCTTTGAGAATCCTTCCAGTTTCTTTAGCTATTGGGTCAAATACAAGGCCCCTAGCAAACACTAGTTCCCTTTGTAACCTGCTCCCCATCCTGAGAGGTCCAGCTTCTGGCTCTTCCCTCTAATGTTGCAATGGCAAATTTTGGTGATGATTCTTAAGTCTGATTCTCTTGTCTGTATCCCCCCTCACCTCCATACTCCTGCTCTAGATTCCACATGTCACTACTGTTTCCTACTGACAGGAGTGGAAAACAAATGACCACTGGTACCCATCCCATTGACACGATGGCTTCCAGGGCTCACGGTTAAGAGCTGTTGCTTCTGGGTCAGGGACATTTCTTCCTGAAGCATCCAGGCCCATCTGGGAGTCAGTGCCAATTGTGGTATCAGTTTGTACCCCAGACTGAAGTATCTTAGCCAATACTTTTGTTGGTAACCATTCAGAATAACTGCAGTCTCTTTGACGCTGGAATTCATTTGATTCTGCTGAACCAACTCGCATTTCGAAAGGGATGAGAGATAATTGGTTCTGGAGCCAAATATGAGTTATCACAGGCCAGGAACACAGATTTATGTTATCCCGAGTGCTGTGTTCCAAAGTAGCAACAGTTTGATGGAGTTTTTATAGTAATGAAACAATAAAAGCCATCATTCAAAGCACCTTACCAATACACTGATGGGAAACTTTAGATAGTTGGTCACAGTAAATGGAGAGATCTCTGCTTAGGCCTCAGATGTTATCTGCTGCCAACCTTTCGGTCTGGAGCTAGGTGTCTGTACATGCCAAAGGATTTACATAATGACCACAAAGACGTTAGCTCCTATGCAGAGGAGGGCAATGCATGGCTCTTGAGAGGACTAAAGATGGCCCAGGATAATTTGGCTCTGGACTTGTAACATTCCAAGCTCTCCACCATCACCGAAGCTCTAACCAGTCAGCCTTGCAGAAGGCTTGGTGGAAGGTGGGACTTTGGGCAACTGTTGGTCACAGTCCCCATCTGGACCCAGTAAGGGACAACAACATTTGGCTGTACCCTCCGGACTATTCAGATTCTGTCTTTGAGCCAAACTCAGTGGTCTTAACTGTAGAACAGACTCGACCCCTGTTAGCTGGGTGGCTGTCAGCCAGCAGCTGGGCCCTTTTGACCATTCTTGTTTGGGTTTTTGCAGTGCTGGTATGAAAGTAGCCTCACGCATGCTAAGCAAGTATGCTTGGGGTGGATTACATTCCCAGCCTCTCCAGGTTTGAATTTATCTGTAGTTTCTATACATCTACCTACATACAGAGCTTACACACAACTTAGACTGTGTGTGTGTGTGTGTGTGTGTGTGTGTGTGTGTGTGTGGTGCTGGGGATTAAGCCTAGGGCCTTGAACATGATGATACGTATGTGTACTATTACCAAGTTACAAACTAGCTTAAAATTTTTTGAATATGTCTAAGTCCACAGAGCCACCACCCAATGTCAAAGTTGCAGATTCTCTCTGGCTACCTAGCTGAGTTCCTTGGGCTTTTTCTTGGTTCTCTTGGCAGCCATCACGTTGAGCTCCATAACCACAGAGGAATCTTTCCTTTCTTGAACTTCATGTAGCAAAAGAATCGAATGTAGTCTTTCCTGTCTGGCTTTTTTCTCTCCACCTCTTGTCCATATGAGTTCTCCACTTGTATGCAGCATGGGTTTGCTCTTCTTATACCTGTGTGTGACTATACATGGCCTGTTTATCTAGCCCACTGCTATTTATTGACTACCCATGGTAGCTTTTGGTTCTCAGCTACTGTGGATAATTTCTGATAAAAAACAGCTTTCTGTACTTGTCATGCATAGCACAGAAATGTTCATTTCTTTTGAGTGCCCAGGTGTAAAATTGTGCAGTATCTCCTGTCCTTCATGCATGAGCTTCCTGGGAGGATAGTCACCTCATACTGTTGCCACACCCTCCCCCACTATTTCCTCATTCATCTTCTCTTGCTTTCGCCCTCACTTTACTTCCTGCTGAAATGGCTCTACTCAAGCTCAGTGCTGAGCCCCGCACTGGGCCCTTTGGAGTCCCAGCACTTGATCTCCAGTAACAGTGACATTTTATGGTGACTGCTTTTCCATGCTCTACCTCACCCCAATTTCTCTTGTTTTTTTTCCTGCCTCCTTGTCTCCCCAGTCTCCTGTGCAGACTCTCCTAGTGCCCCTTTGATGGTCATGTTCCTGGGGGTGGGCAGCAAGGAAATTCCTCGTTCTTTATTAGCTGCCTCCAATTAGCAGCCCAGACAAGACCAGCTTAGCTTGTGGCCATAAAGTGTTTAGATAGTATTTGATATAAATATCTTTGAATAGGGGATGCCTTTTTAATTACTATTACTTCTTTATATCGTGTGTGTGTGTGTGTGTGTGTGTGTGTGTGTGTGTGTGTGTGTGACACACATATGTCATGGCTGTTGTGGTCAGAGAACAATTTGTTGAAGTCAGTTCTCTCTATCATGTGGGATCAGAGGATTAAACTCAGATCATCAGTTTTATGGAAAGTGCCTTTGCTTGAGGAGCCATCTTGCTGGCCCAAGATAGGGGACATCTTGCCTCTATTTCTCACTGGGATCACCGTGAGGCTGTGGCTTTCACTTGAGCTACTTCACACACCTGAATTCTTTCCCTCTCTTCCCTTTTCTTTTTCCTTTCCTTTTCCTTCCTTCCTTCTCTTCCTTTTCCCTTTCTTCACTCCACACATATTTACCAAGTGCCTACAGTGCGCTGAGCACTGTTCTATGCGCAGGAGTCAGAAGGGAGCATAAAATGAACAGACAAGTCCAGATTCAGAGATCGACAGGTTAAAGAACACCACAGGGGTGACCTCGGGGCTCCTGGAGAGTAAATGATCAAGGGAGACATCTTACAGAAGGTGATTTTGGAGGTGAACCCTGAATGACAATGACAAGGGATAAGCCACCCTGGGGTGGGGGTGTGACACATAGGAAGCAAGTGCAGGACACTAAGGTGAACAAGAGGTGAGTGAGAGACAGCCAGGTGGCCTCTGTGGCTGGAGCAGAGCAGTCAGAGAGGAAGTGCCAGGGGCAGTTTGTGCCCATCATGTGGGCATTGTCTATAACAAGATGTCATGGGAAGCCACTGACCTGTCCTGATCAACGTTATCAAGTTTCTGAGAAGAGTGTCAGGGAGATAGGCTGTGTAGTGATTTAAATAAGAATGCCCCCCCACACACACACACAAGGACTCATATATTTGAATGCTTGGTCCATTTGGTGGCACCCTTTGGGAAAGATTAGGAAGTGTGGCCTTATTGGACTTGTGTCACTGGGGGTGAGCTTTAAGGTTTCAAAAGACCATTTGAGGCTTAATCTCTCTTCCTCTCACCTCTTTACTCCCCATCTCTCTTTCCTTCCCTTACTCCTCCCTCTCTCTTCCCTTCTCCCCCTCTCTGACGGTCTCTCTGTCTCTCTCTATAGATATATCTCTGTTTCTCTCTCTGTCTCTCTCTGTCTCTGTCTCTTTCTCTCTCTCTGTCTCTCTGTCTCTGTCTCTCTGTCTCTCTGTCTCTCTCTGTCTCTCTCTCTCTGTCTCTCTGTTTCTCTCTGTCTCTGTCTCTGTCTCTCTCTCTCTCTCTGCCTCCTGCCTGCAGATTAGGATGCGAGCTCTGCTGCTGCTGCTGCTGCAGTGCCATACAGGACATCCAGCTGGACTCTAACCCTCTGAAACTGTAAGCTCCAAGTAAACACTTTCTAAGTAGCTTTGGCCACGGTCTCTTATCACAGCAATAGAAAAGAAACTAAAACAGAAGAGGACGTATTTATCCTAGCTTGTCACTCAAAGCACAGCCACAGAGAAGCATGAGGAGGCAGGGGCCTCTGAAGGAGCTGCCAGGGATGAAGAACAGAGAAGTTTGGTAACTACTCCCACCCTTTCTTCCAGGAGCGGAAGGCCAGCACAGCTGCATGTTGGTTCTGCTTCTCTCTGTGACCAGCCTGCCTCTGTGCTCACACACCTCTCTCATGGCTCCAACTTAGGTCAGCTCTGACATCCACCTTTAACTGCCCTCTGTCCTTGGACTCAAAGTGTCATCTCTGTACTGCCCATCCTCTCTCTATCACTTGTCCCCATCATGACCTCCTGCCACCATGTGGCACTGGCTGCTGCATCTCGCCAGCCTGGCACAGCTCCCAGAAAGCCGCCCTTGGCTTGTCCTCTTTTGTTTCTCTCCCTAATTTGATGCTGACATTGACAGATAACGACATGAGAGGCAGCCAAGCCCTGGGGCGGGACCAGAAGGTGCCATTCAAATCCTAGCAAGCAAGTCCTCTAGACCTGGGCTTCTGCCTGCCTTCAAAAAGAACTCCCACCTCCTGATATGGAAGTGGACACTGGCTTTAGCAATCCCCATGTAGAGGATCCCTTTGTCCGTCTAGAAGATCCTAAACACCAGGTCTGTGGCTTCCAGAGTCCAGTGTCTGAGGAAACAAATTAGTGTCATGGAGGAGCAAGAGAAGAGAAGAGGCAGGAGAGATGGCTCGGTGGTTAAGAACTCTTGTTGCGCTGTGCAGTGGTGGCACTCGCCTTTAATCCCAACACTTGGGAGGCAGAGGCAGGCAGATTTCTGAGTTCGAGGCCAGCCTGGTCCACAGAGTGAGTTCCAGGACAGCCAGGACTACACAGAGAAACCCTGTCTCAAAAAAACAAAAAACAAAAAACAAAACAAAAACAAAAAACAAACAAACAAACAAACAAAAACACCTCTTGTTGCTCTTGCAGAGACCTGGGTTCAGTTCTCAGCACCAACAGAGAATTTGACATCCTCTTCTGACCTCCGAGGGTAGCAGTCACAGACATGTTATACATATATACATATAGGCGAAACTGTTCATACACACAACAGAAGATAAATATTTAAAAAGTGAATTTTAAAAAGATAGGAAAATGTGGTGAAGCCTCTTGGATATAAGAGCTCAGTCTAGTTTCTCCTCGAATGGCCCCTGGCTTATGGCCTGGGGGAGATGCTTTTTAATCCCAGGGAAAAGTACCTCGAAGCACTTGCTACATCCAGCCTTGTCTTTGACCCAAACAAAAGCAACCACTATTAAAACTCTTTAGCAGCCGGGCGGTGGTGGCGCACGCCTTTGATCCCTGCACTTGGGAGGCAGAGGCAGGCGGATTTCTGAGTTCGAGGCCAGCCTGGTCTACAGAGTGAGTTCCAGGACAGCCAGGGCTACACAGAGAAACCCTGTCTCGAAAAACCAAAAAACAAACAAACAAAAAAAAAACCACACAAAACTCTTTAGCCTTTGATTTTTCAGTGGTTTCCCACTGTGGTCTCCCTTCCTTCTCTTTCTGTTAGGGCTCAACCCAGGGCCTGAAGCATGCATGTTAAGCAAGTGTTGTACTGTGGACGAGCTATACCTCCTGCTCCTGATTTCCAAAACATTCCTGAAAAAGAAAAAAAATGCCCACTATAAGAGAGAACTCTAGCGCACTGCAGATAGGTCTGGAAGCTGCGTGAGTGCTATGAATTCACAATGGAAGCAGAATTTCTCACCTGCCCACCTGTCACACCCCCACACTCCCTACCAACTCATCCCCACCCCAACACACACACACCTAGACAACTGACTTTAGGAGTCTTCTCTAGAGCCTAAACGGACCCAAAACCAGACCTGGTGGATGCTTGTTCTTGTCTGGGTGATGGGGCCTGGGAAGACACACCCAGAAGGGAGGAACCTCCAGACAGAAGTACCCAGGGCCTCAGAGTCTCCTTTTATGAAAATCTCTCCCCCAACCCCGTCTTCCCCACAGAAGGATCTCATGTAACTGAGGGCAACCTTGAACTTCTGATCCTTCAGTCTACCTCTCAAATGCTGGGGATTACAGGTTCACACTACATGATCAAACTCAGGACTTTGTGCACACTATTCAAACACTCAGCCAACCGAGCCACATCCCGAGACCTCTATCCTCTTTTCTAATGCATTTTTACTTAAATAGAAATTGGGTTCTACCTTTTTGGATTAAGATATCACACAATCATCCATTGCAGGAAAGCCACAATTGATGACCAGTGACTTCATTCCCTTGTTTGGAAAGTTCACTGGTGGCAGTGGGCAGAAAGAGCCTTCCTGATGTGGGGAGGGAACCTCTGCCACGTTTTCTTAGATGGAAAGGTGTTGGCTTTTTGTTATCCTGGGGAGACAGTGGTAGAGGAGGGTGGAGTGTGGAGGGGGTGTGATATTCTACCCTAAAATATTTTTTTCTGAAATATGCCGGCAGCTAAATCTGGCTGTGTTTGTGCAACGGGGTGGAATTTTCCTTAAAGTGACAAAACAGGGCAACATTGTATCTAAGTCTTTAGTGGCTAAGGGCACTGGCAAGTGTCCTGTAGAGATCTCTAGAACATCATCTGATTAAGAAGGGGAAGGCTGGCATGTCCTAGCTCACTGTGAGCTTGCTGTGTGACCCTGGTTGTATTACTCTTCGCTAAGACAACACAACCCAAAAGGAAGAAGAGTTATCCCCCTTGTGTTTCCAGTCCACACCAGTGTGAGTGGGGGAAGAGGCTGTTTGCTGCAAAAGCAGGCTGGAGGCAGAGAGCAAGGAAGGGAAGAGATCCAGGAGTCCAGGTAGTGGTCAAAGACCCACCCACTAGGACCTACTTTCTCCAGCTTGGCCTCACCTCACAACCCTCAAAAATAGCTCCACCAGCTGGAGACCGGGAGTTCAGCACGGGAGTCTGAGGGGGTTGGGGGCGGGTGAGGTGTGGGCATTTTATATTCAAACCATAATAATGCACAATTATGTAATCCCTCTGGCTCTCTCGTTCCTCATGTAAATCATATTACCTCATTCTTAGGACTGCTGGGGGATTAAATGACACCGTTTAGCATTTACAAAGTGTCTAGAGGAGAGCCCAGAGCACAGCTTTGCACCACTGATTTTCCTTCCCTGCCTCCCTAACAGAGTCTACCATCTATCCGGCTTCTACTAAGTGCCAGACATGTACCCAGTTTGGACACACTGACATCATTTAACCCTGAGGATGTATAGTCATGCTGTGTTCCCTCCAATGGCAGAATTTACTTGTTACCCAGGTTGTGATATCCAGTTATGTAATCATAAACTAATCTGGAGGTGATTGTTCAAATATTTGGTGGTTATGTTCAGTTTTCAGACTTACTAGCCCTGTAAACTGATTCCTTAAATATCTTTAAATACACACACACACACACACACACACACACTACAAGAGTGAGTATATTGATGCACATCTGTAAGTCCTGGTACTTGAGAGGCTGAGGCAGGAGGATTGTGAATCTTTTAGATTGGCCTAGTCTATAAAGGGAGGCTCTGACTTAGAAAATAATATATGTATGTGCATATATACATGTATGCATTTGAACACACACACACATATGTATACAAAGAAACAAAAGATCAGGAAAACTGGGGATTATGCAAGTCACTGAGCAGCATTCATCAGGATCTGAACCCAGGCCTCTTGCCCTGTAGGATGCTCTCTCTGATCCTAGCACCAGCTACAGCTGAAGGGACCACAACTGCACTCTGTTTATGAACCATGATTTACTTTTTAAATTTATTTCTCTTTCTTTCCTTTCTTCTTGAGATAGGGTCTTATTATATAGAGTGCCTTGTCTCACAGAGATCCTCCTGCCTCTGCCTTCAAGTGCCGGGATTAAAGGCTACCCTGCCCAGCTTGCTTTCTTATGTTCAAGGACTGAGGGATCTCAGTCATGAGGTCTGCTCTGCCTACTGACGGTATTTGGAAGAAAGATGGGAGCCTGGTGCAGTGGAGAAAGGTGAGGTTTCTATTCGTGAAAGAGAGAGGTAGGGATTCTATTCGTGGGGTTTTGGTTTCATTAGCCACAGAAGTTACACACCAAGGTAAAGATTAGGGGAAGGTTGGGCAGCCTACAGAGCACAGTGGTTCAGGGACTGCCAGGGTGGATGGGTTTTAAATCAGAGAGGGCTATGAACTACTTCCCATGGAGATGAGAGTGGCCTTATTTCTCAAAAGGAGATGGGGTATTAAGAAGAGAACCAGATGCTTGATAGCCACCATAATGAATGACCATTGTAGGAAGCAGGAAAAGATTCTTAGATAGGATCTCATTTAGAAAGTGATTTAGAATGTTCCCATAGCTAATCCCCACAAATGGCCCTTAGGATTTGTGGGATGTTGTGAAGTGCATCTCTAGGCTTAAGATTTCTTGGCTGTGGGGAAAGGCTCTTTTTATACAAATGTTCCTGCATGAAATATAAATAGCAATTGGTAATAACCACAGATCTCCATCCAACACTGAGTGCTGGGCACTGTCTATGTCTATTTCTCCCTTTGCAACAGCCTGGTGGGGGCAGGAACAGTTATTACCCTCGCCTTACATATGAGGAAGCTGAGGTCCACAGAGCTTAACTGATCTGCCCTTGTGGTCAGCAAATGGCAAGCCGCCCACAATAATGCCCATTTACTATCTGCATCCTGGAGTACGGAAGATGATGGAAGACTCGCACAGCCCCACAGCCAGTGCAGGTCCACCAGGCAAGACTTTCTCTAGCAGGAAAGCTCCTGGGGGCTGATGCTCAACTGATAGAGATTCAGCCTTGACGTCTGATCTGTGGAACTCAGCTCCATTTTCTTAATGGCTGTCAATCAGCTCCCCACTGTTTCCCCTGAGGCTGGACCAGCAGGGGAGTCATCAGCACTTAGGAATAGCATTAAGAACAAAGCCAGATCTGGGCTGTTTGTTTTTCCCTAGTGAGATTGCCCAACCCTCAACACAGCTAGGAATGAGCCCAGAAGTCACTCAGTGCTGAAAGAATCATTTCCCAGATCGCCTGCTTCTCAGAGCAAACAGAAATGAGTTCAAGGAACGCTAGCTACCACCTCAGCTTCCAGGCAGTTTCCAATAGAAACAGAACTTGAGGGCTGAGACTATGGCTTGGTGGAGTTCCTGGTGTGCACAAAACCCTGGGTTCAATCCCAGCACTGCATAAACTAGGTGTAACAGTGAATGCCTACATCCCAGCACTTGAGAGGTGGAGATGGGAAGGTCAGAAGTTCAAAGTCACCCTCAGCGAGTTCCAGACCAGCCTGGGATATGTTTCAAAATGGAAAGCAAAACCAAACATGAGCCACTGAGGACGATTAAAATTCCCTGGCAGCCATATTTATCAAAATGTAAAGTTAATTTTAAGAGTGGTCTTGATGTGATAGTATAAAAATGTTATCGTTTCAATATGTTAATGGTTAAATAAGCATTTGTTAATAAGACACTATAATGGTTAAATTTAGAATCATCATAGACACCAGTCTCTGAGCTTGTTTGTGAGGGATTATGTATTTGAGTTAATTGAGGTAGAAAGACACACCCTAAATGTGGACAGTACCACTCTGTGGGCTGTATATAAAGGAAAAAGCCAGCCAAGCAATATCATTCAGCTCTGCTTCCTGACTGTGGATGCAGTGGGGGACCTTCTGACTTTACCTCGATGGACACTTGCACCCTCAAACTTTGAGCCAGAATAAACCCTGCCTTTCTTTTTTATTCATTCATTCATTCATTCATTCATTCATTCATTCATTCATTTGTTTATTGTATATGAGTATAGTGTAGCTGTCTTCAGACACACCAGAAGAGGGCATTGGATCCCATTACAGATGGTTGTGAGCCACCATGTGGTTGCTAGGAATTGAACTCAGGACCTCTGGAAGAGCAGTCAGAGCTTTTAATCGACGAGCCATCTCTCCAGCCCAAACCCTGTCTCTCTCTCTCTCTCTCTCTCTCTCTCTCTCTCTCTCTCTCTCTCTCTCTCTCTCTTTCTTTCTTTCTTTCTTTCTGGTGTTTTTTTGTTTGTTTGTTTGTTTGTTTTGTTTTTTCGAGACAGGATTTCTCTGTATAGCCCTGGCTGTCCTGGAACTCACTCTGTAGACCAGGCTGGCCTCGAACTCAGAAATCTGCCTGCCTCTGCCTCCCAAGTGCTGGGATTAAGGTGTGCACCACCACTGCGCGGCAAACCCTGTCTTTCTTAAGTGACATCTATTAGATACTTTAATGTAGCAAAATGACAGAAAGTAATATAGACATTTTATATTTTTTCATTCTTTCATACTAAGTCCTTGAAATCCAGTGTACATTTTATGCCGAACTGGAAGCTGAGTTTGAACAACTCACGACTTGTGAGCTCCTGAAGCCTTAAATGGCTAGTGGCTGCCTCCTGGACAACGTGATGATTGATAGGTGTAACTCTTTTAGTGACCCCGTTACTCAAACAAAAGGACTCATGAAGTTCCAGGGTCTGTGCTAGAATAAGTTTGGGGGAAGTCTGTGTATGTTTTTAGTCCCAGCACTTGGGAGACAGAGGCAGGCAGATCGCTGAATTCAAGTCCAGCCTGGTTATGTAGAGAGAGTTACAGGACTACCAGGACTACACAGAGAAACTCTGTCTTGAAAAATCAAATAAATAAGTACATTTGGGGTCACAGAGAGACCACCGTTCCAAGTGAAGTGCCTGGACAAGGCAAATTTCACCATTGACCAATAGTGACTGCTCTGAAGAGCGCACACACTGAAACAGGAAGTGCATTTTGGTTTCATTGTAACCTACAGGGTGGCTCTGTCTTTTTCCCCATTGGCTAGGATCCAATCCTATAGTCTTATTTGATTGACTAGTCTGGAAAGAATTGGAGCCTAGGAAATGAAGCAAGCAGGGGAACCTGGTCACAGCTCAGGCCATTAAATTCCTAGACTAGAGCTGTGAGCCTTTGCATAAACAAAGGTTTTACTGGGCGTGGAGGATTAAAACATAAAAGATTTTAATCCTTTCTCCTAAACACAAGATTTACAATACGTGATTTTAAAAAAGATTCATTTGATATTTATTACACTATCATGGAGTCTGTGTTCGAGGAGGGGAACACAATATGAGCAGTAAACATGACCATTCTAGGTGGAATAAATCAGAAAATAAGCCAGGTGGCTGAGTGGCTTGAGGGGACTTGGAAAGGGGGTGGGTGTGAGGAGGAGACACTTGAGCCAGACTGTGAAGGATCAAAGGAACTAAGCCTGTGGAGAAAGGGGCCTAGCTTTCCAGGCGGAGGCAGGAGCTATATAGGTGCGGGCTGGAGCTATATAG
Organism: Grammomys surdaster; assembly: GCF_004785775.1. Taxonomy (NCBI): domain Eukaryota; kingdom Metazoa; phylum Chordata; class Mammalia; order Rodentia; family Muridae; genus Grammomys; species Grammomys surdaster. The sequence goes on along the minus strand of NW_021621078.1, from coordinate 4,105,522 downwards.
GCCTGGGAGCTAAGTAGTCAGGGCCACAGAAAGTCTGGGCTTGTCCCAAATGTGACGGTTGAGGGAATAAGATCTAATTTTAGAGCCTTTGTTCGGTTTTGCGCTGGGACCCAACCTAGGGCACTGAGCATGTAGACATGCCCTCTCTTGTGGAACTACACTTCAGTCCTGCCTTTAGTCCTCAAAGATGCCTAGAAACAAGGTAAGTTGGTCCAGTGGGTGGGGCTCCTTTGATTTCTCATACCCCTGCCCCACCACAAACATATAGAAATGACTTTCTTTCTTTCTTTCTTTCTTTCTTTCTTTCTTTCTTTCTTTCTTTCTTTCTTTCTTCCTTCCTTCCTTCCTTCCTTCCTTCCTTTCTTTTTTTTTTTTTTTTTTTGGTTTTTGGTTTTTGTTTTTTGGAGACAGGGTTTCTCTGTGTAGCCCTGGCTGTCCTGGAACTCACTCTGTAGACCAGGCTGGCCTCGAACTCAGAAATCTGCCTGCCTCTGCCTCCCAAGTGCTGGGATTAAAGGCGTGCGCCATAGAAATGACTTTCATATTAAAATTAAAAAGCTTAACAAAACAAAATTGAACTGAACTATCTAGTTTCCAGAACACGGTCGTGGCCTGGGCAGGTGTTTTCATGCCTCTGGGGCCGGCCTCAGGGCTTGGGTCCACTTGAAAAGAGGGCTTGGAATGGAGATCCTTTCCCAAATGCAGGACGCTGGAAGGGTCTCTTATGCCTGGTAAAGTAGCCCAGAATATTCATTCTCCTTTAGCTACTCATGGAGGGAACAGGTGGTCTTGTGAGAAAAACTAATCTCTAAGTAAGTGGACTGTACTGTGGGGGAAGAGTAGAGAGCTTTTTAAAGACTGATTTATTTATTATTTAATGTATACGAGTACACTGTAGCTGTCTTCAGACACACCAGAAGAGGGCATCAGATCCCATTACAGATGGTTGTGAGCCACCATGTGGTTGCTGGGAATTGAACTCAGGACCTCTGGAAGAGCAGTCAGTGCTCTTAACTGCTGAGCCATCTCTCCAGCCCAAGAGTAGAGTTTAAGAGGAAAAAAAAAAAATCACACTTTTTCAGGGATGTGGAATTCTCAAGCCAGACCAAACTAACAGGAGCAGAGGGGAGCTGGTTAGTTTGGAGGTTTGCTATAGCCTAGAATTCTCACGGATCCTAGACTGGCCTCAAACTCACTATGTGGCCTTGAGTTCAGCTTCTGCTCACCGCCACCATTAAAATCTAAACTGGTTTTCTGGGCCTGCATTCACAGCCTGAATCCTCTCCCACCCCTCATCTCCTAGGCTTCCTTCTGTTACTTGCTTTTGCCCTCAATATTGGTTGACACTAGCGCTTGACACGGTAAAAGTCACTATTTCAGTGATTTAACCAAATAAGTGCATTGCTGCTACCAAACAGTGAGTAGAAGCAGCAGGACATGACCCCACTCTTCCTGTAACCTCAACACCAGGGGAGGGGAGGAGGAGAATCTGGAGTTCAGAGTTATCCTTGGCTACACAGTGTAACAGAGTATGAGGACAGGCTGGGCTACATGAGGGGTAGGGGAGGGCACTGGTGGGGTGGCTCAGTAGGTAGAGGTACTTGCTGCCACCCTGATGACCTGAGTCTAGTCTATGGGAAACCTAGTGCCCCAACCCCATGATGGAAGGAGAGAACTGACTCCCACGTGCTGTCCTCTGGCCTTACACTGTGCCATGACACACAGCCACACATACACATAATAAATAAATAATAACACTCAAATACATGCAATTAAAGGTTTTTCAGTATTGATTCCAACTGAGTTCCTGCTGTGACCTGTCCAGGGTCTTGTGGGCTGGTTGCTGATCACCCCTCCTGTCTTTTGTGGAGCTGAAGGAACCAGAAGGAAGCTGGAAGAAAGGGAAGACAGGTTGTTGCCTTTAGTTAAAATATAAGATGGAAGTTGTCCTTATAACATCTAAGGCCATCCACTGCCAATCCCATGTGCAGCCCCACCGATAAGCTGGATGTGAAAGTGGGAAGGACCCTGAATATCTAGGCCACTGTCCAAGGCTCAATTTCCTGTTACCAGAGAAAAAGGGCGAACATTGTGGGGGCACGGGAAGGGCAGAGACCAAAATGGAGTGTCTGCCACACTTTTATGTGTCATTTATTAGGGACATTTTGGTTTCATCTTGCTCATATATATATATGGCATAATAATATTCCTTTTATGGGGTGATTGTGAGTATTGACCAAGATAATGTCTGTGCATCATGCCTGGCATTTAGAAAGGTTGTTAATAAATGTTAGTGTCCGTTTGCTATACCGCCACATGGTAAGTGTCTAGACAGTTCCTCATGATACGCTTGACCTACTTGTGCTTTCCGAGGTACATTTATTATTGAATTATAGTTGGCCCTCTATATCTGCAGGCCTCACATCCTCGGGTTCAACCAACCGCAGATTGAAAATATTCAGAACACAAATGACATCTGTGCTGAACGGCCGCATTTTTCTTGACACTATTACCTAGTAGTAATAAGTATTTACATAGCATTTACATTGTATTGGACATTGCTAGTAATCTAGAGATGATTTAAGACACTCTAGAGGGTATGTACAGGTTGTATGGAGATACCATGGCATTTTATAGAAAGGACTGGAGCCTCCACAGGTTTTTGGCACCTGTGATCACAAGGAAAAGCTGTGTGTGAAATGAGAAAGTTGCAGGCAGTCATTTTATCTTTCCCTTGCCACTCTGAGTTCTTTCGTGGCCCATGCTGTAACTCACACAACCTTACTCTCCCGGCATGCCTCCTACCTAGCCCTCAACCAGCGGTTGCTGAGTGAATGTGTGGGTGGAGAAAAGGGAAGTTTTTTCTTCCTCTTTACACTGTGACCCTCCCTCTACGGAGTGGATTGTATTAATGACTTTGAAGCAATAGAGACATCAATCTGCATTCTCGTGTTATTGGGTTGAGATCTCAGGTGGAGCAGTGTGGGACATAGACATCCTCAACCCTGGGCTTTGGAGCCAGGAAAGAGAGGGACCTGAGACTAGAGAATCTGCCCAGGTCACAGGTCACAGTGTTGGTTCCCTGCCACTGCTCTGCTCTTTCCCTAGCTACGAGGATGACTTGTCCCTGAGTGGTTCTAGACGGACTGTAGTTAAGAGAGACAGATAGTCTGCAGGGGGAGAAGAAAGCATGCTCAAAGATCAACAGCTTTTGGATTCTGGGCATTGCCCTCCTGTACATTCTGGTCATTTTGTTCAAATGTGGAGATGAAAATCCTGCATTCTGCCTCGTGAAACTGGGTTATATTTTGTTGGTGACAGGCCAGCTGGCCTGAGAGATATGTTGCCATGGAGAATGGTAAGTAAGGTCACCTTGTGGTTGCTCACTTGACCCCAGCTTGTTATGTCTAGACTTCTATGCCAGGGGTGACCGTGCCCTGGAAATCAGAGACTCTCTGACCCACCAGGGGTTGCTGGTTTGTTCCATTTTCTCCAGCATCCTGGACCTGGACAGGGTTTCCAACTCCTTTCATTTCCTATTCATGCCTGGCATTTCCTCCCTGTCTGTACTCCTGGGGCTTTGTGGCTCTCAACAGATGCTACCCCCTCCCCCATCCAAGAGGGGCCCTGGCCTCTGTGACAGCAAATCCATTGCACCACTTAGGTTTAATTAGAGCACAATGAAGGATGATTAGTTTACACATCAAAGCACTGAAACAACTCAACAAATTGGCCCCATCCCAGAGCCCACCCTCCAACTCCCCCAGGAGCTGGCCTTGAACTCACAGGCTCTGCCTACTGTGGCTGGGCAGCCAGTGATGAAGGTTTGGAGCCCCTTGCATCAGTACTGAAGGCTACCCAGAAGTGGAGCCCAGCAGCTTTCTGCAAAAATTGCCCCAAGGACCACTGTGGCTTTTCACTGCAAGCCTGCCCTTAGCCACGGGTAAATGTAGGCAGCACACTGTTTCTTGTTGCCTGTAGGCAGCACACTGTTACTTGTTGCCTGTAGGCAGCACACTGTTACTTGTTGGCTTGATTCTCCAGTCTTCCAGTCAACCAGGTCCTTTCTTTTTCCAAAAACCCTTCAACCTTCCATGTGAGAGTTTTACTGTTTGAGAACACGATCAGGGAGTGAGAAAGACAAATCAAAAGATCTTTAGCTCAGGCCACGTGGCCATCAGCAGATGATCTTTTTGTTATTTGATGAGGAAGGAGATAGGAATTATAGATTGTGCCAGGTATTTTGCACACCTGTTATCCTTGCACTTGAAAAGCTGAAGCAGGAGGATTGTAAATTTTTAAGAAGATTTTATTGTTGTTGTTATTATTAGTAGTAGTATTTTATGATTTATTTATTTATGTATATGAATGCTCTACTTGCATGTATGCCCCATGACAGAAGAGAGCATCAGATCACATTATAGATGGTTGTGAGCCATCATGTGGTTGCTGGGAATTGAACTCAGGACCTCTGGAAAAGCAGCCAGTGCTCTTAACCACGGAGACATCTCTCCATCTCCAAGGATTTTAAACTTGAGGCCAGCCTGGGGCTATGTCATGAGATTCTCTCAAAACAAAGCCCCAAAAGAAAGAAATTATAAGATTCTGTGAGGTAAATGAACTATTGCTGGGTCTCTCCTACATACGCTTTTTTGTTCTTGTGGCTGACCAAGAGGCAGCTGAACACTCTCTGTTAGACTGTCTTCATGATTCTTTACATTAGAGCTCTTTCAAAGTCAGAGTGCATGGGCGTGTGCATATGCATGCACTCGCGCGCGCGCGCACACACACACACAGACAAGCACGTGTGTGTGCACATGCACATTCAAGTGCAGAGGAGGCCAGAGGTGTATGAATTCTTTATGAGATATCTACCTTGTTTTTTGAAACTGGGTCACTCACTGACCCAAACTCAACAAGTAGCTTAGCTGGCTGGTAGTGAGCCACAGTGATGCACCTGTTTTTGCCTCCCTTACACTGACTTTATAAGCGTGCACTACAACCCTCAGCTTTTTTCATGGATACTGGGGGTCCAGCTCAGGTCCTCATGCCTGCCAGGCAAGTCCTTTGCTTACTGAGCCATCTTCTTGGCTCCAGTTGTTTTTCTGGGATATTGAGCACCAATGAGGTTGGCCAAGTGCTGAGAGACAAGAATGTGTATTTCTCTAGACTAAAAAGACTGGTCTGTTTGTACTGATGATCAGTTGATTAACTGAAAACAAATCCAAAATTTCACCCAAAAACCCAAGCTGTTATTCTGTCTTGATCCACATACATGCCCACCGAAACAATTGGTAAGTCAAAAAATGGCAGAGAGGTGTATGTAGGTCTCCCTCATGGTCCATGGTCCTCAGGATTTGATGGATCTTTTCTGTCAGAAGCAAGAGGATTGTGGCTGCAGTAGAATTCCAAGCAATACAAAAGCTTGGGCCTTTTTCTTGGACAATTGAGGAGACTGAAACCTATTTCCCTGGCTGTGGGCCTTGAGGGTGAATGGGTGTCAGCTTTACCATTGTAATGTGGACAGACAGATGAATGCTGCGTGGGATGGTGGGTGGAGGCTGAACTGGGCTTCTCAAGGAAGATGACACTGCATTGTTAGCATAAAACCCGGAGCCTATTGATCTGGCTGATTAGAAAGCCTTCCAAGGCGCTGGGGTAATTAGCACAATTTACACAGTAGCAGTTATCAGCTTCATTGCCTAATTAACAATGTAAATATCTTTCTAAATGACATTTTATAATCACCATCAGACCCTCTAGCACTGGCCCTGCTCATTGCCGATTCCTTCCCAGATGTAGAGTTGGGTTTTTTCCCTCTGCCTAACGTGGCATTTCTGCATCCCATGCGATAAAGCGATTGCGTACGCCCCACATCTCCTCATTTGTATCTTACGAGGGGTCTACTCTGCCTTCATCTCTCCAGCCCCAAATATGCAGTCTGCCAATTGAATTGCCAATTAAAAGTACTTAATTAGACGTGAAAGGGGACTTCTGTCGTGTTCTGAATTCTGAACTGTTTTTTATTTATGCGCTTAGCAGGATAAGTCATCTTAAATTAGCGTCACATTTTTCCCTCTGAAGAGCATGTGAGAAACTAGGCTATTAAGAGAAGGGCTTTAGCACAATATTTGTGTGCACTAGTCACGGGTGCAAAGGCTCATCCCAAACGCATATGTTGCTTTGGCAAGCCAGGTTCTTCTTCATATTTATTTGATTTCCTTACCATTCTTTGAGTGCAATTAATGTTGGCCATAGACTATTGGACATGCCTAATGAAGCGTGGGTGCAGAAAACTGAAAGAACATTTACTTTAAATTCACCTATTACTCAGAATATGAGGGACATATTAAAGATTTATTGTCTTATGTCTAAGTTCCAAATGCAAGCAGGGGACTGGGAGTGCCACTTAGTGATAGAGGCCTGGCAGGCCTAAGGCCCTGGGTTCCAATCAGATAGTGTACACATCAATCTTTCTTGGGGATAGAAATTTCAGCTTCCTTGGGAAGAGTGCTCCAAAGGGCTTCCGTCACTAGCTGGACGATGGCTCCAGCTTGAGGCTTGTTCTTGCCTGGCCTTTGGTTCTAATGAACCGCACAATGGTCACTGCAGTTACACAGCTACAGAACAATTTAAAAAAAAAAAAAAGGAAAGAGAATTTAATGTAGCCCAGTAATATATTGTATTGGTAGAAAGAGAAGGGAAGACAAAGATGAATTTTTGAAGAATTTGCTGTGGTTTTTAATTAGCCATCTCGCCCTGCTTCCCCATTATCACTGATTTGTGTGATAAGTGACAATTATACGTGTCATAAGTATACTCCTTTTTGCTGAAGACAAGAGATCTTATGTGTGATGCAAATAAGGGTTCACAGAATGCTAATTTTGTAATGAGCCAATGCATTTTTCAAGGAGTTTATCGTCTAGAGGGGGAATAAAACATGTGCATAAATAATTAGAATGCAAAGCAGAAAACTGGTGTGTCCTGAAACAGTACAAAAAGAATTATGGAGAGGGGGAGAGAGAGAGAGAGAGAGAGAGAGAGAGAGAGAGAGAGAGAGAGAGGATAAATTTTTAGTGGAGAGATTCTGGAACAGCTTGCTTCAAGGTTGGGGAAATCGTCTTAAAAGTACATGGAAACCACTGGTGTGGTTTACAGACAGGGGAGCATCAGAAGAAAACACGGAGGTGGGACAGCAAGAAATGCAAATGAGGGAACAAGATGTTTACTGGGGTGTTAGGTGAGTGGGCTGGAGGCAGCGCAGCCATTGAGCCTGTGAGGGTGGGGCAGACCTTCATCTTGGTCTTTGCCGAGTCTTGACTGTGAGTCTAACACATTGCAGCACTTTCTCTAGACTAAGGATTGGTGGCGTTTTAAAATAAAGGGCCAGATAATAAGTAGATGGCTCTGCTGTGTTGTCTCTGTCTCAGTGACTCACCTTTGCCACTGTAGCACAAAGGCAGCCATAGATAGTATGAAAGTGAATGGGCATGGTCGTGCCTGAGAAAACGTTCTGACCACTGAGCTGTGAATTACTCGTGATTTTCACACATCTTTCAATGTTTCTATTGTCTTTTTTAATGAAAATCTGCAAGGGCTGCAGCGTGTCGGGTGCAAGGTGGGAATGGACCAAGGGGGACACGTGGCCCATGGGTCAAATGGTTACAATGGTGCTTATGGGTATTGGTGGTCATGATTCCATCACCGCTGTGTGCCTGGGATCGAGCTTCAGCGAGAAGCCAGGAGGCATCAGTGGGTGAGTGGGTGGGGTACACGCTCTTGATGAACACTAATAGTATTTAACAATGAAAAACAAACAACTGAGCAAGAATTTGGACACTTCTCATAGACAAAAGAGGTGTACAGTCTTCTGCACTGGGGAAGCCTTGAAGCCCACTCTGGTAGGATATATGTTGACATCCTGAAACCACCTGCCTAGTCTGAATTGGGAATTTCTGAGCAGTGGCTAGCTAATAATAACCTCCATCCATCCATCTCCCTGAGATTCTAAGGTTCCAAGGTTTCTAGCTAGTGCAATTTTGTCCTTCCCATACCCCACAGCCCTCTCTGCACTGCCTGCCCTTCAGGGAAAAGGGTAGGTGTGAGCAAGTTCAGACTGCTGAGCTGTGGGAGGCCTGTTAACCCTCTCTGGCTTTCTCTCCTGCTCAGCTACTCTCAACTCCAGCTTGGGAAGACCAGCTGACCAGTGGTGGAAAGGTGGGGCCAGCTTTGCCCTTTGTGGCTACATCAGAGCAGTTGTTGGCTCAGAGAAGTATACCCCCCCATTTTCAGACACACCAGACACAATAAAGGATTTTAAAACAGACAAACAAACACACATCATAGTGACAGGCCTATAATCCCCCAGTACCACAGAAATAGAGGCAGGAGGATTTGTTTAGGAGCAGCCTGGATTACAGGAGACCCTGTCTCCAAAAACCAAACTAACCCAAACTAAAACAGACAAACAAAACCCCCCAAAGACACAAAATAAAGTATATTTTTAAGAAAATGGAATGCCATTTTTATGCTTAAAATTTCCTTCCTCTGATCTTCTCTGCCTTCTCCGCTTTTTTGCAGGAAAAGTCTTCAAATTGTATTTTAGTGAGAGAATGGCATGGAAAGGGTTAACTGGGTGGCTTAGTTTCCAATACCTCTGGTAGGAAAGTCCAGTCAGATGACCCAGAGGCTACTGAAAAGTGTAGGAAGATAGAGGCAGAGAAGGTGGTCATGACCTATGACACCACAGAAGCCACTGGAAGTCTTGTTCAGAGCAGAGAAGTCAGGAATCGACTGGAGGGCATGTGGACAACGGTAACAGTGGCTTCTGTGTTCGAGTACACATTTGCAAATGTCAAACCCGGAGGTTGGTGTTGGCTATCTTCTTCAATTACTCTTCACCTTGCTATTGAATCAGGCTCTGTCACTGGACCTAGAGCTCACCAGTTTGGCTAGACTGGTTAACCGGCAGCCCCTCCAACATTCTGTCTCCATCTCCCCTGTGCTGGACCACCAGGGCAGGCTGCCCCTTCCAGCTTTAATGTGGGTGCTTAGGACGGAGCTCAGATCCGCGTGCACAGGTCTCAGTGAGCCAGCCAGCTCCTCATCTCTGGGTGGCGTGGCTGCTTGACATTTAGATCTCAGACTAAATGTCACACACTTGCAGTGATCTACAGTAGCCATCTGGTTATTTAATGGTGTGTGTGTGTGTGTGCGCACATGCATGTCTGTGCCCATGTATGTATAGATATGGAGATTAAAGACAGTTTGCAGTTGGTTCTTCTGCACCATGGGAGCCCAAGGGCTTGAACTCACCTCAGTAACCAGTGCTTTTCCCTCCGAGCCGTCTCTCTAACCTACACTGTCACTTTGTATTTGACTGCAGGTTAGTTGTTTATGATTCGAGTCCTTCTTACTCTCTCATTTTCTCAGCCCCTGGAACACACCATCGGCATGATGGTCTACCCGCTTTATTTATCCGCTTTATTGTTTTATTGTTTTATTTTTGAGTGTTTTGTCTTTACGAATGCATATGTACTGTGTTCATATGTGGGGTCTGTGGAGTCAGAAAAGGGTATCATATTCCTGGAACTGGAGTTACTGATGGTTATGAGCCTCCATGTGAATGCTGGAAATGGAGCCCAGGTCCTCTGCAAAGCAGCAAGTGCTCTTAACTGAGGGGTCAACTCTCCAGCCCCTACTTACTTATATTTTTTAAGATTTTGTTTTTATTTTTAATTATATGTATGCATATGTATCTGTGTTGGTGTGTGTTCTTGAGGGTACATTTGCTCTTGAAGGCCAGGAGAGGGCATTTGGGTTCCCCTGGAGGAGGGAGGACTTACAGGCAGTTGTAAGCTGCCCAAAGTGGGTTCTGAGTACTGATCCCTGGTCCTCTGTAAGATCAGCAAGTGTTCTTAATCACTGAGCCGTCTCTCCAGCCCCAATATATGCTTTATTTATTCTGTCTCCTCAGAACATTGAAGTGGGCTGGTATCTGCCAGGGCCTCTATATATGTGTGTTGGATTAAACTTTTGGCTCTAGTGGAGAATAAAGAAAGAAATCTGAGCCGGGCAATGGTGGCGCACACCTTTAATCCCTGCTCTTGGGAGGCAGAGGCAGGCGGATTTCTGAGTTCAAGGCCAGCCTGGTCTACAGAGTGAGTTCCAGGACAGCCAGGGCTACACAGAGAAACCCTGTCTCGAAAAACCTTAAAAAAAAAAAAAAAAGAATATTTAGAAAAAAAAAAAAAGAAAGAAAGGAATCTGTATGGTGGGGGACAGAGGACACAGAGAGTGTATGACATTTGGTTCACTTGGCTTGGTGCTTATCGAACCTTCACATAGCTGGGAGTCATCCTGGGATCTTGTTAAAATGTGGATTCTGATTCTGCTGTCTGGATGAAGATTCCGAATTTCTAACAGGCTCCCAGGCGAGAGGCTCAGACGGAGAGTCCACAAATCACCTTTCGAGAGGCGAAGCTCTAGACCTCTTCAGTATGTTGCTTAGAACGAGCAAGTGCAGAAGTGGAGACTAATTAGGGATGAAGCAGAAGTAACTAGCAGCCGAGACTTTAACAACTCTCAAGGGAGAGAGCCAGGATACCCACGGGGCAAGGAGCTGTCAAAGGCACATGGCAGCTGCGCCTCATTGTAACAGGAAAGGAGAGAGGCTGAGAACTCCGAGGGGGTGTTCTCATCTGGTGGCCTTGACCTTTCCCACGGGCAGTTAGCTGAGAGTCAGGGTGGAGGTGGCATGTGGGAGCTCTGAAGAGCAGTCATTTTCTTCCCAGGAAGTATCCAGGATGCATTTAAAGTCAGACCCATCAGCTCTGTTGTGTAATTTTCTCAACATTAATCTGCTTGGGGGCAGATTGGAGGAGGATGATAGATTCAGTCGGAGTGAGACAGAGGGCTGAGGGTGTGGGGAGGGAGCCTTTAGTGTCGAGCGACTCTGGCTGGGACCCTGCTGCTCGGCTCTGTTCTCATGCAGCTGCAGTTGGAAGATGGATATGACTCTATATAATCACACAAACACACATTTGCATGTACTTGCACACGCTAAATGTAAATGTACAGATTTACGTCTGTACATTTATGCCTATTTATGACCAGCAGACTGGTCAGTGGCTTGCCCCTAACCTGAGTTTTACCTTCTGCAGTACTTGACTGATTTCCTACTGCTCCAAACATCATGGCAGTCTAGCCCTACCAGGGAGTCAGTGCCCTGAGAGCATCATTTAACCAATAAGTAAAAGGAATGACCCTCTAAGAACCCCAGGGCACTAACTACATTGGATCCCAAAGGAAGCTTTCCAGGGAAGTCTGATGTGGTGCTAGCTTGCTTGGCAGGGCTCTGTATGGACAGCTTGCCTCACGTCCCCTGTCCCTTACTGGGTGTTTTCTAGATCCCTGTCCAGACAAGCTATGTGCCCTCAAATTCTTGCTTCAGTGCTTTCTGGGGATTTTAAACTGATGCCTGCCATAGAGGCAGGACAGGCTACTTACCATCTGGTGGCAGGTCTCTGCTCCAGCATAGGAGTGTGGGTGTGAGGGAAGTGGAGGAGGATATATTTGGGATCTAAACGAGAATGTCAGAAGGGACAGAGTGCATTTGAAACTACCACAGGGCTGTGTGGCAAAGGCTTGGGAACAGGAAATGAAACTTTGGAATCCAGACCCTAAAGGACTTTGTAGGATGCAGTCAGGAGTTTGACCTATGTGCTCAGAGAACTCCTAGAGCCAGTAAGGGGTCTATCACAGGTCAAAGACAAGATTTGACCTGTCTCAAGCAACAAGATGTGGGGGAGGGAGGCTAGGGCAGAGGGGAGCCAGAAGAGAACCCACAGGAAAGGGATACTCGTCTCTTTAATGACTTGGGGCTCTAGTGCTGGTTTGCCTAGGAAGGGTATCAGCATGTGCTTGCCAAAGTGGACAGTTAACTATTAACTACATTCTTGATTGACCAGAACACCCCATTTCCTGTCTATACCAAAGAATGATCTCCTGTCCCTGATGTCTGCCTGCTCCCTTCCCCTTGGTGGCTTCACTTGACCAGCCCTTTCTCTTCAGAACAGTATTCCCAAGGTTAAACCCCTCCTCCTTTCCCTCCTCCCCTCCTCTAGTTTCTTCTCATCCCTTCTCCTTCCTGTCACTCTTCTTGGTTTTCTCCAACTAATTCTAGTAAATAATTGCTTCCTCCATTTCGGTGGCATTGGATTCTTTTTTTTTCTCTTTCATGTTTCATTTATTTTTATTTTTTTATGTGTGTTGGTGTTTGCCTACATGTATGTCTGCATGAAGGTGTTGGATCTCCTGGAACTGGAATTACAGACAGTTGTGAGTTGCCATGTGGGTGCTGGGAATTGAACCCTGGGTCTTTTGGAAGAACCAGCTAGTGCTCTTAACTGCTGGGCCATCTCTCCAAGCTCTTGGCATTGAATAATTCCTCTTCTTCTTCTCCTTCTTCTTTTTTTCGAGACAGGGTTTCTCTGTGTAGCCCTGGCTGTCCTGGAACTCACTCTGTAGACCAGGCTGGCCTCGAACTCAGAAATCCGCCTGCCTCTGCCTCCCAAGTGCTGGGATTAAAGGCGTGCGCCACCACTGCCCGGCAGCATTGAATTCTTATCTGTGACCATTTTATCATCATCATCATCTTAGTTTTTTGAGACAGGGTTTCTCTGTATAACTCTGGCTGTCCTGGAACTCTGTAGACCATCTGCCTACAAACTCAGAAATCCGCCTGCCTTTGCCTCCTGAGTGCTGGGAATCTGTGACCATCTTAAGATTCTGCATATGTCACCAGTAGAAACAGAACTGCGATTTGAACCAGGTCATTTAAAAGTAGAGTTTGCATTAAACAGGATCAAAAGACAAAAAAATAAAAATAAAAGAAGAACGAAAAAGAAAAGAAACACATTTACAAGCACACCCACTCCTTTGTAAGACTGGTATGTATATGCCTGTGGCAAGCATTTGTCTACATGAGCATTTGTTTTTCTCTTTCTCTCCTCCTTCCCCTCTCCTCTTCTCCCATATCCTTTCTACCTCTTCCTCCTCTTTCTCTTTCAACTTTTCCTCCTCTCACCCTCCTCTTCTTCCTCCTCTTCTTCAGTAGTTGTTACAGATTCTTGCTGTATAGTCCAGGCTTGTCTCAAACTCAGGAGTCTGTTTCAGCGCCCCCTAGTGCCGACATTATAGCCACAAATCACCATCCCTGGCTACGCTTGCTCTTTTCATGGAAAAAAAAAAAAAAATCCATTCCAAAGGTAATTGATACAGAAATTGTGGATATTGGTATAAATGTATTTATAGTGAGACAAAAAAGCAGAGGCCCAAGCCTAGAGGTAGTACACACCTGATTACCTATGTGGCTTCACACGCAGCTGCCATGAATAAATTACCACAGAACACACCAGAAGGGTAGAATGTCGTGTACCAGCCAGGTGGGTTAGATTCACTGTGCTGCAGAAAGTAACACGAGCCTGAAGTCCTGGCAGACCAGACTCCACCCTGTAGCGCGTGTGCTGTGACTAGTCCTGGTTTGCCTTCCCCTCACACTCCTTTTTATAAAAACCTTGAGTCCCTGTTCATCTCCTTCTCCCACCCAGCAATTACAGAAGAAAAGACACTAAATGCCTGAGATCTCACATAACCTTTTACACCCGATACTTTCATTGTCTTACTGACAACCCTCTCTGGTAGTCAGCGGGGGCTGTTTTACAACACCCCAGGGCGGCAAAGATCTGTACACCGGATTTTCCCGTCTTTGCCTTGGTGATCTCTTTTGGCAGGTTCACCTGTCACTTCGTGCCCCTCTCCCTGTGTTCTGGCAGAATCTGAGTCATGCAAATGGCAACTTGGTAAATAGCAACTTTGCATAGACGGGAACGTCAAGGTGGTGCTCATCCTGCGTGCTCGGAGAAATCGGAGCCGAGGGGGACGGAGAGTCAGGGCAGATCCAAGGGCCTAAGGATTTTCTTCAAAGTATTTTTATCATGGTTATTACATCCATTGTATATTTATGAATTAATTTGAATTATTTACATGGTCAACATTTGAGACAATAACCAGATATAATCAAAGCATGCAAATGCATCATTTCTCTTTGAAATGTGGAAATGGGGCCAGGGAGCTGGCTCAGTGTGGAGTACAGGCACGTGCTGTCAAGCCTCCAGCCTGAGTCCATTTTCCTGGACCCACATGGTGGAAGAGAACTAACTCCCTCAGTCTTTTTCCTCTGACCTACACACACACACACACACACACACACACACACACACATGCACACACACCACAGCACATATACATAACGATAAACAAATACATATAATTTTAAAAATCTGGAGGTTGACTTAATCTGAAAGCATCAAAATTTCTTGCTTCTTTCTCTACAGAGTGGTTCCAAAGCTGCCACTGTCGGGCTGGCTACATGACATGAGTTTACAAACCAAGAGAACATGGCCTTGTAGTACCGAGGAAAGCTGATAAATTCCCCAGTGAGGAGGACTCTCCTGCACAGCCAACTCTTGAGTGATAAACTTCTTGAGCAAAAGGTTTTTAAAATTCCATTGACCTGTGCTCGATTCAGCAGCACATATACTAAAACTGGAACAATAGCTATTATTACCATTCTCTATTATCTTCAGTAGAGAAGATTAGCATGGTCCCTGCACAAGGATGACATGCAAATTCGGGAAGCATTCCATATTTAAAAAAAATTCTGAGGAGTTTTTTTTTTTCTAGAGAGATGGCTCAGTGGTTAAGAGCTGACAGCTACAGTGTACTCATATAAATAAAAATAAATAAATAAATAAATAATTCTTTTTTTTTTTTTTTTTTTTTTTTTGGTTTTTCGAGACAGGGTTTCTTTGTGTAGCCCTGGCTGTCCTGGAACTCACTCTGTAGACCAGGCTAGCCTCGAACTCTCGAACTCAGAAATCCGCCTGCCTCTGCCTCCCAAGTGCTGGGATTAAAGGCGTGCGCCACCACCGCCCGGCCGCAAATAAATAATTCTTTAAAAAAAACATTCCATTGACCTGTAAATATCATGCAGCCTGACACAAGGGCACCCTGCTGCTGGAATTTCAGTGTGGAAGAAAATGATAGAATAAGAATAGTTGGGTTTTAATTAGATTATGGACCTGGTGCCATTTCAGTGAATGCTTGGACTGGTAAGAATTTTTTAGTTTTACTACTAAAATGCAAAGAAATCTAAAGTTCCTGTCAAGTTAAGAAGAATCACTATTGCCTTATTCTTTTTTTGTTTTTGATTTTCTTTCTCTCTTTCTTTTTCCTTCTTTTTTTCTTTCTTTCTTTTGTTTTTGTTTTTACTAGACAAAACAACCCTGTTTCTCTGTGTAACAGTCCTGGCTGTCTTGGAACTCGATTTGTAGAGCAGATGGGCCTTGAACTTACAGAGCTCCCCCTGCCTCTGCCTCCGGAGTGTTGGGATCAAAGGTGTGCACCTCCATGCCTGGCTTGGATTATCCTTAAATCCAAGTTCTCATTGTGACTCAGTAAAAGAAAGGAACTTACTATCCACATCTCTCCCTCAGGTTTAAAAAAAAAAAAATCTTTCCTGTTCTTCTATTGTGCTTCCTAGCTGTCGACAAGGAGGTTTTGAGAAAGAGAAATGTTGCATCTCTGTAAAGACAGAAGTAACGCAAGAGGCTGGAAGGTGGAGCCTTTCTGAGGCAAAGCTAACAGCTTGCTCCCTGATTATTTTATGACCTAGGCATTCGAATGATGTTTCTGAAGCAGGAACACCAAGATCTGGGAACAAAAGACTGAGGCTGAGAGAACAGACTGAAATTTCTTAAAACTATGAAAGGATCTTAATGTTGAATGAGAGGGTGGGTTGGCGTCCCAGCAGCTTGCTCCTAGTGAGGGCTCTGAAAGCATAGATTTATTGATTGGACCTGCACTAGTGACACGCCGTGATTGTGCATGGGTAAATAAGAAGACTGATTTATGAGTGTGCAACTGGATCTTTCAGATATATTTGGTCCAAGTCTACATATTGAAAATAAATGAAGGTAATTATTTGAGTATTCCAGGGGACGAATCCTCCCACACAGATTTGAAGACAGGGTAGTGTGTTAGCTAAAGAGGAGGAAGTGGAGTGCTTTGTGTGTGTGTGTGTGTGTGTTTGGGGAGGAGACGGTGGGATTCTAGAGAGTTGAAGAAGAATCAGGGAAAGGAAAAGGTTCTGTTAAGAAATAGCCCCTGCAGAGGTGAATGCTCGCAGTCAACCATTGGACTGAGTCCGGGGTCCCTGATGGAGGAGTTGGAGAAGGGACTGAAGGAGCTGAGGGGGTTTGTAGCCCCATAGGGGGAGCAACAGTGTCAACTGGCCCCACCCTGGGTCCCGGGGACTGGACTACCAACCAAAGAGGCACCATAGAGGGATCCATGGCTCTGGCCGCATATGTGGCAGAGGATGGCCTTTTTGGACCAAGGGGGAGGGTCGGTCCTTGGGCCTGAGGGAGTTCGATGCCTCAGTGTAGGAGAATGCCAGGGCAGGAAGGCGGGAGTAGGTAGGTGGGTGGGTGGGTGGGTGAGTATCCTCATAGCGATGGGGAGGAGGGGGTTCTGGAGGGGAGACCTGGAAAGGGGATAACATTTGAAATGTAAATAAAGAAAATATCCAATAAAAAAAATAAAAAAGAAATAGCCCCTGCTTCCTAAGAGGAAGAAAAATAGATTTCTGAGTGCTGCTAGACAGAAATGTTTTCTTTTTAAAAATGAAGAAAAAAAGACATTGTAAGCAGTTGTCTTGTTAAAGCAGCTACACAAGGGGCGTGTGTAAGGAAATCGGACTTTTCATTACAGGTAGATTTAAAAAGCCCCAGAGAAGAGAGATGAGATGAAGGGAAGCAACGTTATCCACAGGTACCTTGCTGCCTTTCAGACAGCGGCCCGGAGAAGCTTGAAGCTTCATTGAACAGGGTGTTTGTCTCCTGAAAAAGATCCATCTTTATTTCTTTCAGGATATAAAACTTGTATTTAAATCAATTCAGAGAAGTATTCTGACTTTAAACACGCGCATGTGGGGAGAACCCGTTTAATGAAACAGCATTATTTCATTTTCAAAGAATGATCCTGGCAGTAGCTGCAAGTTAAGATTCTGCTTTCTTTCCCTCGATTATAATTAGAGCAGAGTCTGAAAGGAAGCATGCCTATTACTGTCATATGTATTCTTCTGACAGGTGTTGTGGGACTGTAATTTGATGAAGTGACTTAAAATGAAGACTCTCTTCCAAACATAATTCCTGTCATCAACATGACAACAGGAAGGACACGTCCTTCAAGCCTTTACACACATCTTGAGCACCCCTAATATTCTATCCATTCGTGGGAACATGAGGAAGTGCCTGCCATCAGAGCTTGTATTCAAGGTAGTAAGAAAGACAAGGGAAAGCAGGCTGTGTGTGGGTCTAGCCAACTGGGTGGGGTCGGATCAGGAAGCCCGCACCCAGTAGGACCCCGAGTCCCGCGGGTGGCCGGCAGATGGCGCTCGGGTACCAGGCGGGGGCGGGGCTGCGCTTGCTTCCGCCGCGCAGGCGCAATCGTGTCGCTCACGGTGTCTCGAGTTGGCGTCCGCCGGGAAGGCGGGTGAGCCGCGCTGCGCGGGCCCTTGGGCGGGGACTCGGGGGGCGGCGGGGGCGGGCTGGGAATTACCGAGGCTGCCTGCAGGGCCGGGATCTGTGGAAGCCCTGGGGGCGATCTGCGGGCGCTCTAGGCTTTCCCGGAGAGCCAGCGACACCTGTCGCAGCCATAGTTGCAGCGCCGTGGAGGAGCGTGGGAGGCCGGGATGCGGTGTCGGAGGACACGGGGAGCCAGGTCTCCGCCATGTGCTGCTGGCATCTGCACTCGGCTGGGGCAGCCCCGGTTCTATGGTTTTCAAAGAGGAGACATGACGCTCTACTCTCACTCGGTCTGCAGGAACACCCTGTTACCAGGAGTAACTGGAATAATTTTAATCTGTGCAATACGTAACCCTATCTGGCCTTGAATTCGTAATCCTCCTGCCCCAACCTCCCAGGGGTATTGGGATTCCCGGCCAGTGCTAAAGTGCACAGGTTTAATAAACTTTTGAATGTGCGCAGGTGTGCATCTACTGCCACTGTCGATTTTAGAACATTTACCTTCATAGAAAACCATCTCCATTAGCTGGCAACACCCCTCTCCAGTCTCTTCCCTTTTTTCTGCACTAGGCAAACCATTTAGCTGTTTTCCATAGATTTTGTTAGTTCTGAACATTTCACAGAAATGGAATCAATCATATGTAGCCCCGGTTATTGGTTTCTTGCGTCTAACATGCCTCCTTCAAGGCTCACACGTGGTAGCCTTATGTAAGCGCTTCATTCTCTTTATTACAGAATAATTTTCTAAGGTCTGCTTGGATCAGATTTTATCTCTCCGTGCACCCAGTGATGGCTCTTGGGACTCATTTGAAATCCTTCCTATTACATACCTGTCTTCTGGGTATACGGTAGTGGGGGCCAAAGAAAGGGAAGGATAAAGTGTGAAATATCCTCGGGTGGCACTTGGGAATTGGTCAGGAAGAAAGAGACTGATTAGCTTAGCTGCTAATCAGGAGCTAGAAACAGATCAGTGGTAAAAAGGTTGCCAGGCAGGGTCAAGCCCCAGGATTCATTTCCAGCATTCCCACCTCCCACAGGGATGGACGCAAAGCTGGGACTAAAGGTTGTACTGCTGGGAATGTAGGGAGGCTGGGCTGACCTTGGCTGTGTGGGAGAGGGACGAGGGGAGGCAGGATTGCTGGAAGAACATAAATATGCCAGATGGAGGCCTAGGGTGGGCGGGGGCAGGGAGCAAACCATTCCTATTTTCAACTTTCTCCATCATGAAGATTAATTGCATATTTAAAAAATGGCTGGTGCAGGCTTAATTTAGCTTTTATCAGTACTCAATTGGGCATAATTTTGGGTTATTTTCTGCAGTTCCATTATCTTCTTAAATGTATGACTCTTTTTCCAATTATTTTTAGGTGACCCGTGTTAGGACACAGGTTAGTGATAAGGACATATGACTAGTCCTTTCTTCTTACCCTCTGTGCCAGCTGTATCACCTAGCACCCAGGAAGTTCTCTTTATGCACCCTCCCAATAGGTCATGTTCTTTAAGGTTTATAAATTGATTTTGTTTCAGTTTTGAGACTGGACCATGGATAGCCCAGGCTGGCCTTGTGCTTGTTATGTATGTAGCCTAGACTGGACCCTGAACTCCCAGGCTTCCTACTTCTACCTCCTGAGTGCTGTTACAGGGATATACCATCAGGCCCACTCAGTTTGTGTGTGTGTGTGTGTGTGTGGTCACATGTGGAGGTCAGAGGACAACTTTTGGGAATTGGTTCTCTCCTGCCACCTTGTGGGATCCAGGTGTTTGAACTCAGATTGTAAGGGTTGTGTCTAAGTCATCCATCCTATCTAAGATTTTTTTTTAAAAAGCATTTCTTTTTGTGTGTGTATGTAATTGAAGTCCGTCTGATTTTTTCCATCTGTGTTTGAGAGGGTGCTACAATGCCCTTGTATTTTTGAAAGGTGTGGAACAAAGATTTGTGGCCAAGTTGTGAATAACAGCCCAGTTAAGGAAGCTTATCAGTGACTGATCAAGTTCTTGCATCAGCCAAGAAGAGTTCTTTATGGATGGGGTCCCTAGTCATGCATTTTGTTTTAGTTCTGGGGACTTAATTCAGGGAGTCACATATGTTCGGGAGGTGCTCTTAACCTTGGGTTACTCCCCCGCCCCAGCCTTAGTATTCTTAGGTATACCCATTTAGCAGATGTCGGGATGCAAGTAAGATTGTGAGCTTTAGAATCAAATAGACTTATGGTTAGTTCCTTGCCTGACTGTGTATAGCTATGTGGCCACTGACAAGTCACAGCTTCTCTGAGCCTTGGTTTCCTTATCTATGAAATGGGGCTGACAATACCTTCTCTAATATTGTGTTTAATGAGATAATATGTGAAAAGCTGTCATAATGGACTAATTAGCTTCTGGGCAATAAAGTGATAAAATATGACATCAGCTTTGCGGAAGATTCTGGATAAACAAGGTGTTGGTCTTCTTAGTGGTTCTATATACTCAGATGCTTGGGAAGACGTTGCATGGATGAGCTATGCTGAGGATAGCTCTCAGGCCAATTCCCTTTGTCTTGGTGTGTGATTGTTTCTGTGCTTTCGTTACGTAGAGATGACTTGAACAACAGTCAGGCATCCCAGAGATTGTGTGGCCGACTGGGACTCTGTATTAGTCCAAGATGGGGATGCCAACTTAATAATAGTTCATGGAGAAAGGTACTTTGAAGTGGATGCCAGGGTCACGAAGGTCTGAGCAGAGAATGCAGCCTGGGCTGCATTCCTTGAATTCTCAGGTCATGGGGGTTGACAGGGTCATTGTTCATGGAACTGGTCTGAACACAATCAGCCCGCTGTTTCTCACACTCTCGGTGTACTTGAGAGGGGAGGGGAGGGAAAGCAGACATGAGGGGGAGTGGGGAGGATGAGAAGCACTGAGTGGGGCGGGGCGGGGAGATGGTAATGTCTTCTCCTGTGCTGGAAAGGGGATGACAGGGACCGAGGGAGTTGGCTGTGTGCGATGGACTTGTTGGCGATCAGGATAGAGCTCAGACTATGAGTAGAAACACTCAACATTTCTTGTGCTTCTTAGTTTGTTCTCTCTCCCTTCTCCTCCTCCCCCCCCCCACCCCCCCTACCCCCCGTTTTTCGAGACAGAGTTTCTCTATGTAGCCTTGGCTGTCCTGGAATTTTCTCTATAGACCAGGCTGGCCCTCTAACTCAGAGATCCGCTTGCTTCTGCCTCTGCCTCCTGAGTGTTGGGATCAAAGGTTCACACAACCACCACCAGCACGTATCTCCTCTTAATACTTGTACCCGAATCACCTGAGGATAAGAGCAAACACTACAGAGCCACAGTGTCATCGTGATTCCTAACAATGTTGGAAGGTTCCTACCAGCTGGACAGTGTCAGCTGGTGCATAGCTGTAGAAAGGTTTGGTTGAGGGGTTGATAAAGCACTGTGACCACCCTTGGAAAATGGCTGCTAGGGCCTTCCTTGCACACAGGTGGATGTCCTTCCCTTGATGCAGGTGAGAGCCTGAACTGGAAGTCAGGGCTAGAGTGAAATGGGGTGATAAGGCCTTTTGGAAGTCACCACAGCTTCCTCCTGAGCATCTGAACCATTTCCTGTCTACCTGTTCTGCCTGTGCCTGTGGTAGTCTTACACTTAGAGAGCACCAGGAAATGTAGGCCAGGAGATGTGGCAGATTTACCTGCCACACAGTTTAATCAGTCCTGGGGGAGCAGGGGTTGTACCTGGCCTCAGTTACTGCTACTGTCTCTATGGTCTGGAGGGTGTTAGATGTTTACAAGTTACACTGTTAAGGGACTAGAATGAACAGTCTAAGCCTTTCCTACACAAGAATTCTCATGAAGCCCCTTGAACTGGAACCGTGACTCTTCCCTGTTTCCTGGCAACTTTCTGTCTTAGAGTCAGGACATTTTGGCTTTGCAGGGTTTGGACTTGGCAGCTCACAGAATTACATGACAAATTCCTTGTAACACACATACACACACACATACACATACCCCAGACACACAAATATACTCCACACATACACAAATTTATCCCCTACTCTCTCTCTCTCTCTCTCTCTCTCTCTCTCTCTCTCTCTCATAAACCCTACACATACATGCATGCACATGCCCCACACTGACACACATATCCAGTCCACACTCCCATACCCCACACTGACACACACACAGACATACACACACACACACACATCTTGCACATACTCCCATACCCCATACTGATACACACACCCTACACACATTCACATACCCCACAGTGACACACACACACTACAACACACATACCCCACACATACGTACACACACATACATAACACTCACATACTCCACACTGACAGACACGCACACACCCTGCACACACTCACACCCCACACTGACACACACTTATATCCTATGTGTTCTGCTTCTCTGAGGCTCCTGACTGTTCCATGTCAACCTATCTGTCCCGTCACAGAGTAGAGACCATCCCTAGACACAGACTGCCCCACTCCACTTGAGGGGTGGGTGATGCAGACACAGGACTCCCTGGGCCACGGAAAGGGACATGGGTGTATTCTGTAGGCTGGCACTTTCCCTGCTCAGTGCCACGGTACTGTTTCTGCCAGTTCCTCATTGTGACTGCAACTCTGTTTGCTTGGTACATCTCTGTACCCATTCTTTAAAAACAATAACAAAACCGAAAACAGTTTTAAATTTAACATTTTGAGAACAGTTGCTGGAGTGACATGGTGTTGGAGTAGCTATTAGGGAATTAGGAGGGGACTGGGCACCCTGAAATTTGTGTTTGAGATCCACTCGGGCTGTTGGGTGGAGAGCAGGTAGGGAAATGGATGGAAAAGCAGAGAGCCAGCTCTAGACAGTGGCCGCAGAGACAGGAGGAATCGGCACTAGAGGGAGCTGTAAATCTAAGAGGCACAGAGAGGTAGGACTTGATAGGAGTTCTGATCCAGCGGCTTGGGGATGGGAGGAAGAGGCCTGGTTGGGCTGTGAGGGGCGATCTTAGCATGGCTGCCTGGAAAATGGAGCTGTCCCAGGCACAGCTGGGGTTGGAGTCGGAGGTCAAGTCCAAAGAGCAGAAAGTGAGCGTTTTCCAGGGCCTGGGTTTAACTACTATGGTTTTGGTAATGGTGTGGGGAGGTTCATGCCCCCTGAATGATAGTAAACCCACACTATAAATTAAATTAAAACATTTTTTAGTTCATCTCCTCTCAGTGGACCCACACACGTATTCTCTGCTGGTTATTACTGAGAATGACTAAGTAATATAATTGAGCTGAAAATAATCTTCCGCCCATACTTGCTGGGTTGGTTACTAAGTATTGCTTGGGTTTTAAAGCAGTGAAGCAAACTTGTGCTCTTTCCAAATGTTAAGTTTGAGGACCGCAGATGGTAACCATCTGTTCCGGACTAGCATTTTACAATATTTGATTAGCACTTTATATAGTCTGGGGAAGCCTGCCAGGGGAGCTGCCTGTCACGTTGGGAGTGTAGTGTGTCCTCTGTGGCTGCCCTTCAGGGTCCTGCCCATCATAGCTAAAGGTTCCCCACTGTGGGCTAGACTAAGGCAGGGCCAGTGAGCCTGGTGAGATCAGGGTTGAAGAGCCCTGTCCTGTCTACACTTCCTTACAGATGGAACCGTTGAAATGGATCATAGAAGTGGTTTTGTTTTGGTTTTTGAAACATGTAGCCCAGGCTGTCCTTAAACTCACTACATACATAGCCAAGGATGACCCTGTGATCTTGCTGCCTCCACCTCCTTAGTGGAGGCCTGCACCAGCATGCTTTCTGTTTGCAGTGTTAAGAGATTGAGCCCAGAATTTCCTGAATGCTAGATAGATGTTCTACCAACTGAGCCACACCCCAACCCCTAGAAGTAGAGGTGGGACAACGATCTATCAGAATCTTTCAGGTTGAAAATTACAGAATCAGAGGCAGGCGGATCTCTGAGTTCGAGGCCAGCCTGGTCTACAGAGTGAACTCCAGGACAGCCAGGACTACACAGAGAAACCCTGTCTCGAAAAACAAAACAAAACAAAAAAACAAAAAAAAAAAAAAAAGAAAATTACAGAATCGCCTTTCCAAGCAGCTTTGGTAGTTGGAGTAAATGGCGAGGGTATTAGTTCTGGGGCC
This sequence comes from Grammomys surdaster, assembly GCF_004785775.1. Taxonomy (NCBI): domain Eukaryota; kingdom Metazoa; phylum Chordata; class Mammalia; order Rodentia; family Muridae; genus Grammomys; species Grammomys surdaster. Next base: position 4,081,752 of record NW_021621078.1, on the reverse strand, counting down.
TTGGCTTCCTATGGATTTGACATTTTAAGACTTTGTTCTGGCAAGTTCCAGCTCTACATTCTGCTTGGAATCAAGAGGTGGCAAGATGGTAGGTATCCCTTGTAGAATTACTGAGTCTAGTTGGGGAGGGAGTCTTAGAGTCCCAGCTGCTCACCTGTGAGCCAATCCCTGAGGAGATATGAATCCTGGGTTCTGGTTGGTCAGACAGGTTGGGCCCTTGTGCACCGAGTTCTGCAAAACTGGCGTTTACTAGGAAGGAGAACTGTGATGGGGGCGGACAACTCCAGTGTTAGAGCAAGAGCCGGAAGAACCGTGAGGAGACGGCCAGTTTAGCTGTGGTGATGAGCGTGTTTCGCTTCGAAAAGACATTCTTGAAATAGAACGTTGGAGCCTCTGACCCCAGCCTTCCACAGTTCCCATGTTAGTGCAGGGGCGTCCGCACTTCTAGTGTTTGGTTCTGGCAGCATTCTCCACATTCTTTGCAACCTTAAAACTAACACCAGTCCCTCTGTCCCTCTGTCCCTTCTTTGAGCTTTTTTTTTTTTTTAAGATTTATTTATTTATTATATATGACTACACTGTAACTGTCTTCAGACACACCAGAAGAGGGCATCAGATCTCATTACAGATGGTTGTGAGCCACCATGTGGTTGCTGGGATTTGAACTCAGGACCTCTGGAAGTGCAGTCAGTGCTCTTAACCACTGAGCCATCTCTCCAGCCCTTCTTTGAGCTTTTTCATCTGGCGCACAGAGAGGCTCTCCCCCCACTCCCCTAGACAGGAAGCTAGTGAGATAACAGGGTGGATCGATTGGCTGGTTCAGTTCATCTACTGTGAAGCTTGCTGGGGGCCAGACACAGTGCTGCGGCTTGGGCCCAGCTCAGCTCTGAGAGCCTCCTGTGGCAGCAGAGTGATTCACTCCCACGGAGGTTGGAGCACAGGCAGTGAGAGAGGGCTTCCACTGGGGGGCTGGGAAGGGAGCCACCACCGTGCAGAGCTGTAGAGAACTGACATTCTTGGTAGTCTGAGACTCTGAGGAAAATTCCCAGGACTGACATAGATGCATGCATCCAAAACAGTAGGTCAGAGCTCACTTGGTATCAAGTGTGGAAGAGAATGGACTGACATTGGGTGCCAGGAGGATGCTGTAACACAGCTCAGGCAAGAGCCTTTGGAGCAGTGGGCACATGGGCAAGATCAGGGCTAGAGGCACTAAATGCAAGGTAACAAATCTTGTTATTTAGAAGCCTACCGTTTAGAAACACATGTACTCTCTTTAAAAGACAAAGCTGGGCCAATGACGTGGCTCAGTCAGGTGAAGGGAGGTGCCTGCCTCTAAGCCTGATGACCCAAGTTCAAAACTCAAGCCCACCTCATGGAAAGAGAGCACTGACTCCTGTAAGTTGTCCTCTAACCTTCACATGTGTGCTGTGGGGTGCGCGCGCGCACGCGCGCACACACACACACACACACACACAAGTTCATCTTAAGAGCACATACTACTCTTCGAGAGGACCTGAGTTCAGTTCCCAGAATCCTCATCAGGTGACTCACAATTGCCTGGAACTCCAGCTCCAGGAATCTGATGCTTCTGGGCTCCTTGGGCACCTGTACTCACGTGTGCATACCCTCCCACAGACACAGTCATACTATAGTTAGAAAATAATAAGCCTTTAAAAAAATCACAATAGAAACATGTTTTGAAATATCCTGCCGGGCGGTGGTGGTGCATGCCTTTAGTCTCAGCACTTAGGAAACAGATGCAGGCAGATCTCTGAGTTTGAGGCTCTCCTAGTCTACAGAGTAAGTTCAAGGACATACAGCCCTACAAAGAAACCTTATCTTGAAAAGCCAAAATATTTTGAGACCAGCCTGGTCTACAGAGTGAGTTCCAGGACAGCCAGGGCTATACAGAGAAACCCTGTCTCGAAAAACCAAAAAAAAAAAAAAAGCCAAAATAGATAGATAGAGAGATAGATAGATAGATAGATACACAGACAGACAGACAGACAGACAGACAGACATAGATACAGAAGACAGATAAATGGATTCCTTAGCCACGGAAGGAAGCATGGCAGACCATTCCATTGACACAAACCTTGGGAACATGTGAAGGAGCCTGGGTTGGGGAAGCCAGTCAGCAGCTGCTGGAGGCTGGGAAGTGAGGAGCTGGAGGGAGGGCAGAGGTAACTTTGGGTGGATAAGCTTGTTCTTCATTGTGATGGTGGTTCCTGCAGAAGTAGACGTGTGAAAATTGCTGAATGGCTCCCTGTGAATACTCGTATGTTATTAGCATCTTTACCCCTAATACTTAAAAGATTTTAAATTATATTTTATGTTATGAGTATGAGTGTTTGCTTTCGTGTGTGTGTGTGCATGCCAGTGTGTGCAGAAACTCGTGTGTGCAGGAACATTTGTGTTGATGTGTGTGTGTGAGTGCTCACATGTGTGTGCATGTATGTGTGTGTACCATGTGTATGGTGTCTCTGGAGGCCAGAAGAGGCATTAGATCCTGGATGTAACAGAAGTAACAGACAGTTGTGAGCAGCCATGTGGGTGCTGGGAACTGAACCCCAGTCCTCTGGAGGAACAGCAAGTACTCTTTTTTGTTTGTTTGTTTGTTTGTTTGTTTGTTTGTTTTGAGACAGGATTTCTCTGTGTAGCCCTGGCTGTCCTGGAACTCACTCTATAGACCAGGCTGGCCTCGAACTCAGAAATCTGTCTGCATCTGTCTCCCAAGTGCTGGGATTAAAGGCGTGCACCACCACCGCCCGGCCAGCAAGTACTCTTAACTGCAGAACCACTTTCTAGGCCCTAAGACAAACAAACAAAAATTGTTTTTGAGGCAGTGTCTCACTATATAGTCTTGGCTGGCCTGGAATTCACAGAAGGCTGCAGGTCCCCTTTCTTTTGTTACTGGATGCTGGAGCCAGACTGCCAAGATTGAAATCTCAGACAGACCTTTTGTCAGCTGTGTGAGCTGCGACAAATTACCTTACCTCTCTGAGTTAGTTTTCATATGTTTGCATTAATTTGTATGTTAAATGAATATTGTGCTCATTGTTACTAATGACTCAGTAAAGTGAAGTCATGTACCTAGTCCTGGCTTCCCTTTGGTCACTCCATCTACAGCTGCTTCTTCATGGGAGCCACAATGTGCATCCCGACCTGCTCATTAACATGCGTCTGCCCGTCTAGGGCCCAAGACTGTATTTCCTGAAAGAGCCTCGGTCTTGCCAGTGCTTTGGGAACATCACTTTGACTAGACAGGTTTAGACCTTCAGGCTTCCTGTCTTCTTGCCTGATGCCCTCACTAGCATGTGCCTGGCTGTCGGCAGCCTTGACAGGATTGCCACCTGGGGTTTTCTACTCATTTCCCCGTGTCACTTGCCACCCGAAGCTGAACTTTAGCGAGACTCTGGGCCGAGGTGGCACACCTCCTTCTACTCTTGCATTAGGTCCTCATGGGCCTGCTGTATGCTAAGGCTAGCCCCAGCTCAGGGTGTTGACTTCTGGGGTTGGGCCACAGGGGGACCTAGCCTCTGTGCACACAGAAGGCTAGGACTGGAGACCAGTACCACTGTGGAACTGGTCTGATGGCTAAGAACGTGATGATGTTCTGTGTTTTTCAGGGCTGGGGCTTGCACATGGCCCCTCTGCCAGGGGCAGAGCTGGTCCAGACACCGCTGCAGCTGTACCGTTACTTGTTGCGTTGTTGCCGGCAGCTGCCAACCAAGGGCATCCAGGAGTACTACAAGCATGCTGTCAGGCAGGTGGGAGCAGGTCTGGGGGAGGTGTCCACTGGGGGCCAGAGCCACAGTTGCCAGGGAGCAGGCCTAGAAGTTTCATAAGAGGCACTGCAAACATAGGCAGGTGGCCTCTGGCTTCTATCTGCGGCACAGAGGCTGTATCCATTGGCATCAGTGCTGTGCTGGGGCCTGAATGAGACAGCTCCAAGGATATTAAAACAGACTGGATAGAGGCAGGAGAGAGAAATCAGTTGATAAAATGCTTACCGTACAAGCATCAGGACCAGAGTTCAACACCCAGAAAGGCTGGCGTGATGGCCTGCACTTATGATCCTAGCATTGAGGAGGCAGAGACAAGAGGATTGGGTACCCCAGGTTCCAGTAAGAGGACCTGTCATTTAAAAAACAATAAATAAATAGAAGCAGAACAAAGTTTTATGGACCACCAGGAAGGGCAAGCAGCTCTCCATTAACAGTGACTCCAGTGATGTCACAAGTAAGTGGAAGGCTTGATCCAGACCCTAAGCCAGAGAGGAACGCAGCAGTGGGAGTAAGGATACTAGCTGTGGGTTAGGTGATGGTTGCATCGATGCTGATGTGTCTGAGTTTGAGTACTGTGGTTGCATCAGAGGGTCCCTCTGTCAGGAAGCACACAGTGAGGGTTTTAGGGAACAAGGCATAGTACCTTGTTTAGGAGATTCTGTAGAGAAGATGGTAAAACCAGTAAAGTGTTAACAATGGGAAGGTTGGAAGCTCTGTGTACCCTATACTACCTTTCTATAATAAATCACTTCTAGGGCTGGGGAGATGGCTCAGAGGTTAAGAGCACTGCAGCTCTTCCAGAGGATCCAGGTTCTATTCTTAGCCACCCGTGTACTGCATGCACGTAGTTGGTACACAGACATACACACCGGCAAAACACCATGCCACAAACAGAATAATAAAAATTTAATAATGTTATAAGAAACGATTTCCAGTGCTGGAGAGATGGCTCAGAGGTGAAGAGCACCATCTGCTCTTCCAGAGGTCCAGAGTTCAATTCCTAGCAACCCCATAGTGGCTCATAACCATCTATAGTGAGAACTGGTGCCCTCTTCTGGCCTGCAGGCATACATGCAGGCAAATTGTTGTATACGTATAAATAAATCTTTTAAAAAGGAAATGATTTCCAAATAAAGAGCTAAAAATTATATTTCATACAGACATGTTGTGGTGGCATACATCTTTAATCGCAGCACTCAAGAGGCAGAAGTAGGTGGATTTCTCTGATTTCAAAGCCAGTCAGGTCTACATAGTGAGTTCCAGGCTAGCCAGGGCTACATAGTGAGTTCCAGGCTAGCCAGGGCTCCATAGTGATATCCTGTCTCAAAAAGTAAAAGAGAAACAGTGGTAGCAATAGAGGCTGAGGGGAAACAGAGGGCAGTGATTAGCTTTGGGGCAGCGAGGGGAGACTTCCTGGACAGGCAAGGAGTGGGCTCCTAGGCTGAGTCGAAGAGTGAATGTGGGGTTCGGAGCACAGGTGAGGGAGGGAGGACTCCATTCACACAAGTGAATTCACATCTCAGGTCACTGGTCAGAAGCCCCGCAGGATTTCCCAGGATCCTTTGGCCCTATGCCTTCTCTCCCTTCCCCATTGCTTCCCAGCACCAGCACCTGGTGGTGGCGAGGCCAATCCCTCCCCAGCACACTTTGATCGATGTAGATTCCTATGCTGAGCAAATCAAACCCAGAGATTGTGGTTCTCCCTGGTCCTGATCACCTGTCAAATAGCCTGTGTGCCCAGTGGCTGGGTCCCCTTTTCATCCCCTCTGCTGGCTGCACGGCCAGTTCTGCTGAGAGACAGACTAGGGCTCAAACACTGCGGTCTAAGAGCAGGATGGGCCGGATGAGCGCACCTCAGCAGACCCAAGAGGTGACCAGTGCCCCACAGTCTCTTGGGACTGGGCTATGAAGCTCTGAATTTCACTTGGCCCTGTCCTTTTATTCTGAAACGTACAGAGTTTCCAAGTTCACTCAGACGAAGACAATCCTGAGAGAATCCAGCAGATTATTAAAAGAGCCATTGAAGATGCCGACTGGATCATGAACAAGGTAAGTAAGTGGCTCTGGTCTCGACTTGTGCACTGGAATGGAGATGCTGTAACATCCTTGGCCATTAGGGGGCGATTGCGCACCACAGTTGAAAACGGAGGCACCTGCCCTCCTCCCAAGTAAGAGGATACTCTCTTTCCGTTCTCACCAAAAGTGAGAGGGTCACCCTTAAACCTGAAAGACCAATCACTGCCAGGCAGTGCTGAGTGAGCTGACCTGGGCACAGGGACTGTTGTGTTTCCCTGAAAAGACAACTCTACTGTCCAGCATGGCATAGCCGTATCTGGCTTGGAGGGAGGCTGTCTTGGGGGTGGTTTCTTAGTTTGCTTTCTATTACTGTGATTAAAACACAGACAGAAACCTCCTTGGGGCAGGAAAGGGTTTATCTGGCTTACAGGCTACAGTCCATCTCCAAGGGAAGCCAAGGCAGGAACTGGAGCAGGCTACAGAGGAAGCCTGCTTGTTCCTGTGGCCCCCTCAGCTACCTTATTCACTCCTGGACCACATACCTGGGACTAGGCTGCGGTCTAGGACCAACACCTAGACTGTAGGTGGGAAAAGGCAGTCAGGAATGTGCAGAAGTGGAGTGTACCAGCAGATCCTTGTCCTCCTAACTCAGATGCTCCAGATATAGGGTTTAAAGTCTACTTTGTAAAAACCAGATTTTGATAGGGCATTGACCTCAGTGGTAGATTGCTTGCCTAGTGCAGAAGCCCCTGGGGCTGACAGAAAAAAATCCCTGACTGAAAAAAAAAATCAAAAACAGAAAAAGGAAAACTTTGGTGATTGGCTGGAGACCCTGGGCTTCTGAGGGTCTCCTCTGCCTGGGACTTTTCTTCTGCAAACAAGATTCAGAATAAGGACAAGCCCTGGTAAGCTCCATGCTCAGTCCTAGTGCCCTCAGCCTCCCAGCCTTCCTCCCAAGAGCCCCTCAGCTTTCCCAATAAAGAAGACAAGTCTAGGCACTAACTTAGGACAGGACAGTAAAAGACTTCCTGATGGAGTCACACCACCTCCCAGAAACCACTGCGGGGATGGGCAGACCTGTGTGACACAACAGAGCCCTCCTCCATGGCTTCTATCACCCATTTCTCATCTCTCTGTCTTATAGTATAAGAAACAAACCTGAGTATCTGGAGCTCACAGCGCAGCGCCCTGGAGACTCTTGGAACTGAGAAACCTCCCTGCTTTTGGAACTAAGGAGCAGCATCAGTTCTGGAATATTCTTTGACCTTGTTGGCTGAAAACAAGAAATCCTAGCTGACATTTGGTCAGGTGGTTCTCATCATTGCCGCCATGTCTCCAGCATCCTTTATGTCTGCTTTTCCAGACAGAAACGATACGCAATTTGGGGAGAATTTGGTGTTCTTTTGCTTCTTCTCTGTGTTTCTCATTTTGGCCTATCTCTTCTTTTACTTTGCTCTGAAGGCAATTAATTTATTCTGGAGGTCCCGCTACCCACCTCCGAGCCCCAGAAGAGATGTCCCCTCAGATGACCACCTGTATAGAAAGAAAAGAGTGGGCTTGAGAACCAGGCAGGTCTGGATCTGAATCCCAGCTTCTGTCAGGTGCCTCCTGGGTGAGCCTGGGTGAGGTGACAGTGATGTGCCTCACACCAGCTTCGTGCACTGGGACCTTGCAAGGAAGCCGCTGCGGTGCCCTTCCCCAGCTCCTCGTCCTGTTCAGTGACTCATCTGTGAGTTTGTCTTGTCCCCTCTCAGAGTCCCATGGGCCCTCTTATCTGTAACCGTACTGTGTCTGTCAGTCTGTTAAGTAGCCGCTCCTCCTGACACTCCCTCCCAACATGCTCCAGGCAGAAGCCCTGGCCCTTGAGGTGAGGAAACACCTACCACATGAGTTCCAGCAAAAAGGTACAAGTGGTCAATATAGACAGTGTGTCCTCACAGGAGAGGAGAGCAGGTCCAAGGAGAGGTGGCCCAAATGGGCGAAGTAGCCAGAAGATGCAGAGAAGCCACACTGGGAGTTGAACATCCATGGGGCAGGATGAGCTAGTGCCTGCCTGTGTCCTTGCAGTTATGCGGGGGGATGATGTGACTTCTGTCTATGCAGAAGTGACTGACAGTCCTGAAGCACGTGTGTCCATTTGTGAAGCTCACAGTTTTCTTCCTCTTGTTTCTATTTACTTCAGACAGGATCTCATTGTGTACCCTGGCAGGCCTTGAACTTTTGAACTTTCAGCAGTCTTTCTGTCTCTGCCTCTCAAGCACTTAGATACAGGTTTGCCACAATACCTACAGTTGCTGCTGCTGCCGCTGCCTCTTGTTGTTGTTGTTCTCTTCTTCCTCCTCCTTCTTCCTCCTCTTCCTCCTCTTCTTCCTCCTCCTCCTCCTCCCTCTGTCCTCTTCCTCTTCCTCCTCCTCTTCTTCCTCCTCCTCTTCTTCTCTTCCTCCTCCTCCTTTTTCTTCTTCTTCTTCTTATATTTTTATTTATTTGTACATATACACATGTGAGAATATGCAAACCATGATAAATGTTTGAGTCGGGACAATTTGCAGGAGGCATTCACTTCTTCCTTTATGTGAGACCCAGAGATTGAACTCGGGTCATCAGGCTTGGTGGCAAATGCCTTTATCTGCTGAGTTATCTGTTGGTTCTTATTATTTCTTCTTTTAAAAAAAGAAGATTTTTATTTATTTGTGCATACCACATGTGTACAGGTGCCCTCAGAGGCCGGAGGACATTGGGCTCCCTGGAACAGAAGTTACAGGCAGTGTGAGCTGTCTGATGTAAGTGCTGAGAAGTAAATCTGCATCTTCTGCCAGCAGGTAGCGCTCACCACTGAACCCTCTCTCTAGCCCTGTATTATTTCTTCTTGACTGCTATTCTCTGAGTAGGATTGTTCCCTCGCCACACGCTGTCAAACAACGCTAAGGATTTAGGTGAGTCAGGCACCCGCTTGCCAGGAAGGATCATTCCCCAGAGACAACCAGGGCCTCAGGTTTGCCCTCCCGGATGACTGCAAGGCAAAGGGCAAAGCAAAGCCAAGGCACCTCCATCCCCACTGCTGTCATCCAGGCCATCTGACCCCAGGGACCAAGCCTCACCATTTGATCCAAGATGTAGAGTAGCCGTGTGTGCCAACACGTCTGGCCCTAGGCAGAGTTGTTCATTAAAATGGGGCTGAGGAGAAAGGGCTAACACTGATCTGAAGACCTGGGGCTGCCACTCACAGAGAGTGAGTGGGTGAGAGGTGAGGGGTCCCTTTGTCAGGAGGATGGTTTCAGAGGACAAGATACAAGTCAGTGGCCAGGTTGTCCCTATGGCATTGACATCAACTTATATCTAGTGGGGTGTCCCTTTTGGTAAAATAAGGGCTCAGAGACAGGCTTATTTCACTTACTGAAATCGTGGGGAAAAAACTAAGTGAGTCTCCATGAATGTATCTCTATTATTTTATCCCTCTCCAAGATGTCTTCTCCAGTCTTGTGTGTGTGCATGCGCATGAACGCACATGTGTGTATATGTGCACATATATATGCAGGTACCTGTGTATACATCTGCACAAGGAGGGCAGGGGTTGATGTTGAGTTGTCTCCTCTGTTGCCCACTACTTGACATTTTGAGACAGGGTCTCTCCCTGAACCTGTAGGTCACTGATCGACAAGACTGGCTAGCCAGCAGATTCCGGGGCTCTAACTCATGCTCTCTCCTGCCACACACACACTACCCAGGCTTCAGGTGTGTGCCAGTGAGCTCAGCTTTTATGTGGGCATTGGGGGTCTGAACTCAGATCTTAATCATATCACTGAGCTGTCTTCCCCAGCTTTTCCTTCTTGTTCTTAATGGTGGCAGGTGGAAGTCTGACTTCAGAGCTACTTTGGGATTGCTGGCCTTGCCTGATGGGATGGGGACAAGAGCAGTGGCACGGGCTCTGTCTGCAGTGGGTGGACCATCAGTGGCAGCATCAGTTTGCAGTGGGTGGACCATCAGTGGGCATCAGTTTGACTTGGACATGACAGTGTGGAGAAGACATCCTCCCCAAGCATGTTAAATTTAACAAAAGGCTGAACTCAGCAGAACAGTGGCCAGTCATGGCTGCCCAAGTGCCAAAAGCCAGGCACAGATGGAACAGTATCTGGTGCCATCCTTCCCTAAGAGCCTCTTCTCACAGGGTGTGGCCATTGTCCTAAGTGTAACAAGTAGAATCCAGGAGGACACACACCCCTCTTTGTTCTGTTAATAAGAAATCTAATTTTCTCTGGTTTTCTTCCAATATTGGCCACAGAATTGAGTGGGAGTGGGGTGTAGGGGAGCCAGTTAGTGCATCTCCTGTGTTTTCGAGGGCTTTAGTTAAGGCTTGTAATGTGACCTCATGGTAAACAAAGCCACCCTATCAAGCAACAGATGTAATTGTCTCCTGCAAGACTTAGCTCCTAGGGGCTGGCAAGATGGCTCCAACAGGTACAGGTACTGCCGTGCAAACCTGACGACCCCAATTGATCCCCTGATTCTGTATTAAGGAGCAAAGAGAAAACCAACGCCTCTCACCTCCACATAAGAACCGTGGCACACATGTACCTGCATTCACATATCATGCGTACACACAATATGACTATAAGAATTTCACTTTTATGGGGTTGGAGCCATGGCTCAGTAGCTAAGAGCACCTACTGCTCTGGCATTGACCAGAGTTAAATCCATATCTGGTAGCTCACGACTGTTGTAATTCCAGTTCCAGAACAACTCAACACCTCTGACCCCGGCAGGCATCTCCACTCAGGTGCACATACCCATACCCATACAAATCATCTAGAAAATTATCAAAAGACAAAGGAATTAATTATACAGCATGCATATACCAGCACTCCTAGTTTTATTATAAATGACTAGCCCAGGTACAGTGAGTCCCCAAAAGTAATTTTTTACAACATCTTGGTTAGTAATGTAACTAAGACTTAGACAATCTTCAGTTTTGGAGGAATTCAGCAAGAGATGCAGCCCAGGGAGCTAGAGAGATGGCTCAGAGGTCAAATGCACTGGCTGCTCTTCCAGAGGTCCTGAGTTCAATTGCCAGCAACCACATGGTGGCTCATAACCATCTGTAATGAGATCTGGTGCCCTCTTCTGGCCTGCATGCGTACGTGCAGGCAGAATGCTGTGTACATAATAATAAAATTTTGGTGGGGAGGGTAGCCCCAGGAAGGATGCTCAGCTAGTGCCCGGACAGGGTATTTATTTATTCATTTATTTATTTATTTATCTATCTATGTATCTGTCTGTTTGTTTTTACTGAGTGTTTGTTTTATGCACCAAAGTGTTCAAGCCATCAGGCTTGGTGGTAAGTGCCTTTACCCACTCAGCCATCTCATTGTCCCGAGCTTTGTAATCTCCTGTATCATCAACTTGCCTGACTTAGTAGCCGTCTCATTGATGTCCCTTGAAGTGAGTTATTGCCACCTATTTAGTACTGCTCAAGGCTGCAGTAAGGTTAGATCTTACTGCTTTACTGGGGGAAACTTTAGCCATCAACATTTCCCTTTTCACCCAAACAGCAGTGTGGGCTGAGTGCAAGAACCATCACCCCCCCAGCCTGTGAACATTGAAGGTCATCCTTCTAATTGTGGGGCTCAGATAAGTAAGGTCAGTGAGCTCATTTGGGGGACAGAGCTGTAAGGAGAGTGGGCATTGCTTCTGTGGCACAGTAGCAACACTAAACAGTTACTGTATACCTGGAGTTTCCAATGCCTTTTAAAATAAAACTACTACTCTCTAAACCATTTAGCCTCAGGTAATGAAAGTGGACATCTCTAAGTCTGGTCATCTGGAGTAGGTTTGCTCAGTGATCTTTACACACTGGTGTCGATAGGGGTCTGCAGAGGTTGGGAACTTGGTATCTGGATTTCTAGTTTGACACACTTACAGTGTAATGTTGGGAATGGTCAACAGTAGGATTGGTACTTTGTCAGTCCCCAGTAAGCCAGTGATATCTAAACTGTCTGGATTTGGGGTCATCTCTGAGTTTCTGTCTGTTGTCCCAAGGTTAGTCTGGAAACCTTGATAATTAGCTATTGTGTGTCTTTTCCTGGGGAGACACAAGAACATCTTTTTATCTCAGAGAAAGAGAATGCAGACAGATTGAAGAAAGGACTCAGCTTGGCGAGCCAATGAACTTATCTGGGTTATGTAGTGGAGTGTTACCAGAGTAGGGTTTCAAGGTATCCCATGCATGTTGTGATGCCCCTTTATAGCTCAACCAAATGATGGAGTAATATACATGTTTCTGGCGACTTGGGCTTCCCTTTTGCTGGTTCTTTGTCATGTTGATAAAAGAATTTCAAACAAAGGCAGAAGGAAGCTTGAGAGGAAAGTGGCAGGGCAAAGTATAGTTGCTGGCAGATACTTGGAGCACAGAAACGCAGAAGAAAGTCATTACTTCCAAGTAGGGTCAGCAATGGAGGTCAGCAAGCAGCTGTAGGAAAGGAGGGTTCTTCAGAGAAGCGTGGGCAAGGATCCTTACCCAGCTGTCTCAGGAGCATGGGCAGGTGAATCACCATTGGGAGGTCCCATTCTCAGTGGCTGTGATTGGAATCTCAGGGGTCTCATTTGGGTCTTTCCCCTTCCTTCCTTGATAAAATGTCAATAAGTCCCTTCTTGCAATGGTCTAGTGGGATCGTCACCAATACTCTGCTTCAGAATGATGGTGGACACATTTGATCTGGAGGAGACACCATCATTACACTAGCAGCCCCTGCTCTTGAACCATGCCACCTTTCCCATCCCCTGTCCCCATGCACCCTGGGTCATTGGGTATAGTGCTTGGAAAAATGGAACATTAATTTGGATAGGTCCCAGTGTGGGGAAGTTAAGATCCCCAAAGCTAAACCTAGTTTTCTGTTTTGTTTTGTTTTAAATGTATATGAGTTTAAAAGGCTTTCCTGAAGCTGGGGCATTGACTTGCTCACTTGTTATTTGAAGTTTTCAGGTAAAAGACTGGACACTTGGAGCTCCAACAAACTAGTATTAGTCACCCATCCCCAATAAACCAATTGAAAAGGCAAGTCATAGTGAAAGGCAGAGGAAGGTTTAGTCAGAGTGGTCATGTTGGGAGGGAGAGCAATAAAGTAGCCTCATTGTCATTAGCAAAAGAGACGCATCTCCAAGTCGCACTGACACCTGCCTGAGGGATCCATTTTGGAGAACTCCACCCTGGCAAAACCTATGGTTTTGACAAAGAAATGAATGTCAGGGTGAGCTGTTGCGTTAATTATTTAATGTGGCCACCAGCCAGGCCGACTATCTAAGCCGCAGCGGCTCTGCCTAGCCCAGCCGCCATGTTTTTCGGCCTGAGGCCACGTCTGCGCTGCAGCTAGAACTGGCCCGCCAGAAACACCAGCCCTGCCACCCACTAGATGCCAGCATGAGAGATGGCTCTGCCAATCTTCCATGCTGTCTCTGCAAGGCAGGGCATTGCCCAGACCATTCTGCCATCCATGCGGGCCGAGTAAGAGAATGAGACTCTAATTCTTATAGATTAATCAAAGGCTTTATATGTTTGATAATGATTAATAACAAGATGCCCATACAAAGAGAGTTGTATCCCAATGAGCTAACCTAATTATAAGTTTATAAGTTGTTCCCCACAAGTGTGTTCATACCTGTGTGGTTCTCCATCCTCCTACATCTCTCATTCTTGTTCCTAGCTCCTCCTCTTCCTTTTCTGTGGGAAAAATAGGCCGCAGCAGAGGAGTCCCAGTGGGTTTCCACACGGCTGATCCCACATACAGGAGGAAATCTAAGGTTTCCAGAGGCTGGAGGCTTTGGTGGTGGCAGACCCCAATGACACGAGGAAGTCCTTGGTTCCAAAAGGGTTTATTGTCATGGCGGATGGTGGATGGGTCTGGAAGTATGCCTGTGAAACTCAGGGCAGTCTTGAGTTAAATAGGGAGGGAGAAAGGGGGAGGTTCTGGGGAAGCATGCTTAATTTCCTCCGCCCTCTGGCCTTCATTAGTATATAAATCCCTAGGGCCTGAGGCCTCTAGTCACACCCTCTACCTGTGCACTTTGGGAGGGACTGTAATGGCTTCCGTGACTGAACAATGTAAGTCTATGGAGACGAGACTGTGTGTCAGGACCCTGGGTTCTGGGAATGTGGCTGAACTCCTGTTGGTTCTCACTTAGAGTCTTGGGGTTCTATGCCCATGCCCAGCCATGAACCAGAATACCCTTACGCAGCCCCACACTTTTCCTCTTCTTCACCTTACTCCTCCTCCTCCTCTTCCTCTCCTAACTCTTCCCACCTTAGCTCCTCCTACAGTGAGCCAAATATGAAGCAAAGTTGGATTTATTAAAAGCAGGAGAAAAGGTGCTAGGAGGGGGAGAGGGAAAGAACCTGAAAGGAGAGTGGCTTCTCGGGGTGGGGGAGGGGAAGATGTCTTTACAGTGGGGATATGTGGAGGACTTTGGTGGCTCTGAGGTTACATCTTTAAAAGTTAAGAACCCCTCCCCCTTCACCCTTTAACACTGCTTAAAGAGTATACCTTGCAACATGGCTAAAACTTAAATAAAACTTAAATAATTTCAGTTGAGCATAGTGGTGCATGTCTTTGATCTCAGCACTTGGGAGGCAGAGGCAGGTGGATCTATGAGTCTGAGGCTAGCCTGGTCTACAGATGGGGTTCTAGGACAACAAAGTGAAAATTAAAAAATAAAAGAATGAATACCCTCTGTTGTCAACAACCGTTGTGAGGTGAGTGTGGAGGCTCTGGGAAAAGAAGGGCAGGCTAGAGCCTTGAGTAAGCACCGCCTGCTTACCACCCCTGACAAGATGTCTTCAGGGAAATGCAGTTTGCCTCTGAGGGCAACTTTGCCTTTACCCTGCTTTACTTTGCTGAAAAATTTTAATTCTATGAGCAGAAAGGGCAAACCAGATTCTGTTCTCATGCTTTCCTTCCCGTGGCCTCAGAAGTTTTTCCTGCCTTCCCATCCTGCCTCTCAATAACCTCAAGTCCATCTTCGGGATGCTGACATGAGGTTTACCTCCTGTGTCCAGAGGTGTGCATAACTGAGCAGTCTAAGTCAAGAGGTGGTCCAGCCCATCATTGACTTAGCTCTGTTCTGCTCGGTGATCCAACAGGTTAATCTGTCAATCATCTGTTCATTGTTGAGAGTGCAGACACTTGTATGTTGTAGTCTGTCTTTAAAAAAGTCGCTCTTCCTGGAACTCAAGATGATTCAAGAGGAAAAGTTAAGGACAGTGATTTATCTCTCTGCCCCCAAAATCCAGATACTAAATGAAACAGAGATGCCAGGCTTTTATTAGTAAACCAACATAATTTGGGGTCATAGGCTCTACCCCAAGAAGCCAGGTTTGACCACCTGTCCTCCAGAAGCAAACAGCCAAATTCTAGCAAAAATCAGAAGATAGGAACTAGAGAGATGTCATAGTGGTTAAGAGTGCTTGCTGCTCTTTCCAGAAGACCTGAGTTTGGTTCCAGTATCCACATCAGGCAACTCACAATCACCCGTAACTCCAGTTCTGATGCCCTCTTCCAGCCTCTGTGACTACCTGTGCGTATGCACACATTGTAGAAAATTAGAAAATATACATATATATATATATATATATATATATATATATATATAAATCTTTGAAAAGGAGAGTACAGCTGTGTTGTCTGATAACTGAGTGATCACTTGGATGCTGTCTTCCATGATTTATTGGTTTAATTATGCTCTTCCTTCTACCCAGTTACACAGCAGTGAAAAGCTTCATTCCCTCCCTATACCTCATGAATGTGGTCCCATTTAGGGTATTCAGATGGCCTTACAAAGTAAAAACAAATTAGGTGTGGTGGCCCATGCTTATAATCTCAGCCCTTGGGACATTAAAGCAGGAAGATCAAGGAGTTCAAGGATACCTGGGCTACACAAGACCCTGACTGAACTAACAGCAAAAAGAAACAAACAAACTCGATAGTACAAGGTGTTTTGAGGACTTACTCGTTTTTTACGTTATGTATGTGAATGTTTGCCTGTGTGTATGACTATGCAACATTAGCATGCCTGGTGCTCACAGAAGCCAGAAGAGGGCATCAGATTCACTGGAAATGGAGTTTCAGACCATCCTGAGCCACCATGTGGTGCTGGGAAGGAGTTGAACCCTAGTCCTATGTGAGAGCAGCCAATATTCTTAATCTCTAAGCTGTCTCTTCCATCCTAGTGTAAGGCATTTTTAGAAGCAAAACCAGTGAGTGTAGAGCCCTGGCTTACAGAGACTGGGCCCCCAGGTGGCAGCACAAGGCTCTGGATCTCATGCTGACAGGTCTCAGCTGGATCACTCTAAGGGACTGCACAGTGAAGTCACCCAACTAGACCTCTTACGGGTAAAAAGAAAGGTTTATTGGGGAACAAATTACCTCTGGGCGGGGACAGAGAGAAGAGCAAAACGGTGAAAGGCAAGCAGATTTGTACGGCAGTCAGCAAAGGTGGGGGGACTTTGAGAGATACAAGCATTATTGACCTGGAACTAGATGCTCTTGCCTGAGGTAGTTGACCCTTGTGGTAGATAAGGAAAGATCCTGGCAGATAATGGATTAAGGGAGGTTCCCAGTAAACTGAAACCTACCTTTCGGTTTGTGTTTTTCTGACCAAAGTTCTTCTATTTAGAAAGTTTGTCACCAGCACTGCCATTGGGTCAGCGTGTGTGTGTGTGTGTGTGTGTGTGTGTGTGTGTGTGTGTGTGTGTGTGTGACTTTGGAGCTGATAGCAATCAAGAAATTATTTTCCCCAAAGGCTGTTCAGAGGTTATGAAAGCAGACAGACAGGTTTGTGGGAAATAGGAGCCAGTGTGAAAAGGAAGACGAGAAAGAGAAAGAAAAAAATATAAAAATAAACCACAGCAAGGGACTTTCACATGCCACCTTAACCCATGATGACCAGTCTTAGGGAGGTCTGCCTCCTGCCACCTCTTGACTTGAACACAGCAGGGCTATGGCATTCTAACCTGTAGGACATTTGATAGCAAGATCCAAAAGGGACAAATGTGCCCCAACTCAAACACCACAGACCAGCATCTTGTGACCTAACTTGAATGGGAATTAAGAGAGAAGAGGAAAGAATTCCAGGAAAAAGTGGGGTGTCTTCTTCCTACTCAGCCAGAGTCTAGAATCTCTGGGGCTCCAGGACCGCGAGCTATGGAGTCTGCAGCTAGGTAGCCCTCTACCATTCAGATCTCTGGAATTCCCCAGCACTTTGGTATCTGGAAAGAGGAAAAGGGACCAGTGGGGTAGATGGAGGAAGGAAGGGGGAGAAAGATATGGATCACCTCTGCCTTTGCCTCTCCCAGCATGGGACTTCTGAAGGAATTTCCTTGGGACCCATAGTCTAAATATTCTAACTGATGAAAGGAGAGGCACTAATGTCTCTCTCCTGCTGGGGACATTACCATCCTACTCTGGGTAAGAGCACACCAGGGAGGTTGCTTAGCTGCTGGAGGAGATGGTGTCTGGAGGCCTGAGGTGTAGTGCATCTCACCTGCCCTGTCTTCATCTCCCACACCCACCAGAATCACCAGATGGTCCCGAATGCCAGAGAACTCATCCCTGTGATCACAGAAACAAAACACGGAAGCTACAGTATGAGCTGTCAAGCAAAGGTTTAGTTAGAAATGGGACTAAGGAAGAAGCATGGGGCTGCTGCTGACAGCAAGGTGGCCAGAGCGGGGCTAGGACTTTGGGGACTGGCTAGCACTTTATAAACTTCCTTCTTCATGGTGGGACTTTCCCATGTAAGACGAGTCAATGGCCATCTTGTCACTGCAGACATCAGATCGCCATCCTGTACCTGGTTGGGTTTTTCCTTGTGATAAGATATAAGGAAATAGAGGCAGATGTGCACCGTACATTGTTTGCTAAGGAGGAGAGAAACTCACTGGTTAGCGTGTTCCGTGGACTAAGGGCGTGAGAACTTTGCCTCTTGTTCCTGCAAGTGTCGCTGTTACTATTTTATCAGTACTTACAGTTTTGATGTAGTATCAAGAAGACTATCTGGAAGCTGAGGCAGGAGGCTGCAAGGAGCTCAAAACCGGCCTAGATTACAGTAACTTTCTATAAAATAAGCTACTATGTAGCAAGCTTACTTCTATTATAATTAATTAACTAATTAGTTTTTTCATGACTGTTTCTTTGTGTGTACCCCTGGCTGTCCTGGAACTTGCTCTGTAGACCAGGCTGGCCTCCAACTCAGAGATCTACCTGCCTCCTGAATTCTGGGTGTGCCACCACCACCTGGCAAGATTTATTCTTTATTTTAAAAGTATGAGTGTTTGGCTCGTATGCATGTTAAGTGTGCCATGCTTGTGAAGGGCCTGACTATAGCTACAGATGGTTGTGAGCCACCATGTATATTCTGGGATCGGAAGCTGAGCCCTCTGCCAAGAGCAACAAGTGCTCATAACTGCTGAGTCATTTCTCCATCCTCTATTTATTGTTTTTTTTGTGTGTGTTTTTTTGTTTTGTTTTTCGAGACAGGGTTTCTCTGTGTAGCCCTGGCTGTCCTGGAACTCACTCTTTAGACCAGGCTGGCCTCGAACTCAGAAATCCACCTGGCTCTGCCTCCCAAGTGCTGGGATTAAAGGCGTGCACCACCACTGCCCGGCTATTTATTGATTTAAGTGACATTTTATTTATAATAACAATAACATAATAAAATAATGGTTACTGTTATTGTTGTTGTGCTCCTATAATCCCAGCCAACACTTGGAACTACAAGTAGGAAAATCAAGAGTTCAAGGTTATCCTCAATTACATGGTATCACTGGACTGTCTCAACCTGCCAGCTTCCAATAGTGACACAGACACTTATGATTTATTTATGAATGCTTAGGCCTTATAGCTTTGCTCTTTCCCAACTAGGTCGTATAATTTAATTTACCCTTCCCTTCAAAATTCTCAAGAGGCATCTGTGATGCTCCCCTCTCCCCACCACTAACCCCAGCTGCCTGGAAAAGAGTCAAACGTTAGCTTTGACCTAGAAAACCTACTTTGAACTTGAACATGGTTTCCACCCCCTCTCTATCTGTTTCCTTCTCATGTATGCTCGTGTGTGTGTGTGTGTGTGTGTGTGTGTGTGTAGTGTGTCAGGGGGTGCAGATGTGGGTGTGGGTAGAAAAGGGGCTAGAGGAGGGCGCTGCAGTCAGGTCTCTTCCTCTACCATTCTCTGCCTTATTCCTTTGAGGCAAGTTCTCTCCTTGGAGCTCACTTTTTTTTTTTTTTTTTTTTTTTTTTTTTTTTTTTTTTTTAACTAGGCTGGAAACTGGGAAGACACAACTATCCTTTGGTCCATTCCTCTGAGTGTTGGAGCGATGGTCCTCAACCTGTGGGTCGTGACTCCCAGAGGGGAAGTGTCAAACAATCCTTTCACGGAGGTCACCTAAGACCATCTATCATACATATCAGATATTCACGTTATGACTCACAACAGTAGCAAGTTTACAGTTATAAAGTAGCAACAGAAATAATTTTTTGGTGGTGGGTCACCACAACATGTGTATTAAAGGGTCTTAGCATTAGGAAGGTTGAGAACCGCTATGTTGGAGTTACAGGCATGCACAGGACCAGAGCCAGCTTGTTAAGTGCTTGGATACTGGGCCTGAATGCTGTTCTCATGCTTGCACGCCTCTTACCTGCTGTTTTCCCAGGTCTCCCCGGCCCAACCTTTTTATGTTGGCTCTCCTGGAGCTCACTACATAGACCAGGCTGCCCTCAAACTTGCAATGATCACCCTGTCTCTGCCTCTCAGCTCTTGGGATTATAGGGATGCACTCTCATATCCAGCTTGAACCTGACTTTCAAAGGAAAAGACTGAGAAGGAACTAGTCCAGTAGATATAGTCACAGAAAGGCGGAGGGCTTGACCGGCAGCACAAGAATGCCTCTAGGGAGCATGAGCAGGATTTCCTACCGGTCCCTCATGGAAGGAAAACTCCTGAAAAGCTAGGTGCTCCTCACAAAAGATGGATTTCTTTCTCTAGCTCAGAGTTGAATAAACCAGTCTCCCCCACTAACATCTGTAATATGCTTGTCTTTTCATTGTTGTTTGTTTGTTTGTTTTGGGGTAGAACACGAAGCAGAACTTAAGGCACCTTGGTCTCCTTACATGGTCTGCCTTTCAGAAGACTCCCCACATTTTTTTAGCTGCTTCCTGGCTTCTTAAGGGGAGTGGGAGCTGGGATTTTTGCTTTCCTGCTTTTTTAAAAAAAATTATTTTAGGGGCTGGAGAGATGGCTCAGTGGTTAAGAGCACTGACTGCACTTCCAGAGGTCCTGAGTTCAAATCCCAGCAACCACATGGTGGTTCACAACCATCTGTAATGAGATCTGATGCCCTCTTCTGGTGTGTCTGAAAAACATCTACAGTGTATTCATATATAATAAATAAATAAATCTTTAAAAAATTATTTTAAAAGAAAATTTATATTTATTTTTATTTATGGATGTATGTGTATGCCTGTATGTCTAAGTGGGTACCACTTGCATTTAGGTGCCCACAGAGGGCAAAGAGGACATCAGATCCCTCTGGAATAATAGGTATTTGTGATCCACCATGTGGGTGCTGGGAACCACACATGGTTCTCTGGAAGAGCAGCCAATGCTCTTAACCAGTAACCATCTTTCCAGAATGTAGTGTTGATTTTTTTTTACTTTTATGTATGTGTGTGCCTACATTTCTGTATGTGTACCAAGTGTGTGCAGGTTCCCACAGAAGCCAGAAGAGGGCACCAGTTCTCTGAACTCTGGTCCTCAGGAGGCATACTAAATGCTCTTAACCACCGATCCCCCTCTCAGACCCTTTCTATGTTTTCTGATAGGCTGAGACTGGGGTGGAGTATTTTGGGTTTCTACCTCTATTGTCAGAACATGTCACAGCACTAGCGTAGCTGCAAGAAAAAAAAAACAGACTCTGTGGCTTGAGGAAGGCATGAAATGCACATATAATGAGGAGAGGTGGTGATGGGGCCACTTTGGCCATCTACCACACATGGTGGGCAGGGGAGCCATTTTGAGAAGAGTAGAAACAGGACACTTTAGTCAGTCCTTAGGCACTGGGTGAGGGAACAACTATTTTGGAAGCAACACTAAAATACAACATTAAAAGCACTCCCCCCATTTCAACTCTAAGAGAATCTAATAATCTTGGGTCAGGAATTAAATAAAAGATAGAGGGTCTCAGGCTGATTTAGAACTAATGGACTTTCTGCTTCTGGCTCCTGAATGCTAGGATTACATGTGTACACACCATGTCTGTCTAAGTAAAGACAAATATCAGTGGTAGTAGGGACAGGGACACAGCTCCACACAGTCACTCACAGCAGCCCCAGAGTTCTTTACAGAGATCTCCATTCAAGCAAACCTAGAATTCTTAGCAGAAAAGAGTTTTAGGACAAGTCAAGTGTGAAGCAGAGTTAGGGCTCATTAAGACACTCCTGCTATTCCCCCAAGACAGGGTTTTTCTGTAGTCCTGGAATTTGCTTTGTAGACCAGGCTGGCCTTGAACTCAGAGGTCTGTGTCTGCCTCTGCCTCCAGAGTGCTGTCACTAAAGGCATGCACCACCATAGCTAGATCATTCAGACATTTTTAATGTTTTAGGTTAAGGGAAAATAGACACCAGGAAGTAGGGAGAGTTGCTTACTGCTCCCATGGCCTGCTTGGTGTTATAAAGCAGGCAGTGGGAGTAAGAGGGGGATACCAGGGGGCCCATGCCAAGGTGTCCCACTGAGAAATCTCGCCCCATGACAGACCTAGTGTAAGGGAGGTTTATTGTCAGGGAAGGTAGAAGACTGGGGACCTGGATAAGGGGTAGAGGCAGACAGCGTCATGAGGGTAGAGAAAGCCGGGATAAAGGACAGAAAGACAGAGGCTTGTGGGAACAGAGAGAGAGAATGAGGGAGGGGAGAGAAATGGAAGGAGGGAGGGAGGGGGAAAGAGAGAGGGAGGTGTAGGTGGGACAGGGAGAGCAAGAAGTCCTCTTTATAAGCTGCCACACCTGGCTAGCGCCTGGCAGGCAATGATGGCAGGTGATGACACCAGCTATTGCTAGGTCACTGTGAGGAGGAGCCTAGCAGAATTGTCTGTAAGCCAACACTTGGGAGGCACAGGCCAGAAGATCAGAAGATCAGAGCACACAGATGGTACTCATACATGCAGACAAAACCACTCATATACATAAAGTGAAAATAAATATTTTTTTTTAAAAAAAAACTATAAAATCTTGATTTCTTATAAATCTAGTGCCTTCTTTCTACCCCTATCACAGTAAGACCTGGTACAAAAAGAGAACAACAATTTTTTAGAAAGAAATTTAAAATGATACTATGTAGCCACTTAGTTTCTTTTATAAAGTGATAATCCATTCATTTCTCTAAGCTGGAATCTGTTGTAAAAGCAAGATCACAGGACAAATCAAAGTATTTATTATGATTATTTTCTCATTATTATTGAGACAGAGTCTTATTTATTCCAGGTTCTTCTCAACCCTTCTGTGTAGCTAAGGAAGACCCACTTGCTGCCTTAGCTACGTGGGATCCTAGGAACAAGCCTTCTTAGCATATGGTGGGGACATAAAATGTATGACTTCTACATGAACACACATAATGCTTAGTCAACAGGGGAAACTATAAACTGAAGTTCCCAGAAAAGAAAAGCCATGCCTATGTTAAAGATTCTCCAAGGTTGATCAACTGATTAACTTACAGAGTTTGGGGTGTTAAAGATCAAGAACAGTTAATTAGCTTATCTTTCTTTTTTTTTAAAAGATTTATTTATTATATATGAATACACTGTAGCTGTCTTCAGACACACCAGAAGAGGGCATCAGATCTCATTACAGATGGTTGTGAGCCACCATGTGGTTGCTGGGATTTGAACTCAGGACCTCTGGAAGTGCAGTCAGTGCTCTTAACCACTGAGCCATTTCTCCAGCCCTAGCTTATCTTTCTTAATGGCCCTTGATAGCCGTTGGTTGCCCAGCTCTAAAACTTCTGAAATGTGTTCTTAGTGTTAACTTCTACCAACCCCAAAGCTAAGAATGCTGTCATAGCATCAACGGGTTGATGTTTCTGCTCTGGTGTAACCTGCCTGCCAGAGCCTGTCATCAATGTATTTGGAAAATGCCTCGATCCTTGACTTTTTTTTTTGTTCTATAACTATACAAATTTCATGGCATTTGTGATGACCTGCATCCCTGGGCCATGGTCACTTATATTTGGCTCAAGGACAAGGTGTCTTTTATTCTCTTTGAGACTAGAGTGGTTTTTTTTGTGTCCACTGGGGCTACACTAGTGGACTGAGGAGAGTGATGTACTCCTGGCAGTGAACCTGAAGATGAAGGAAGCCTTCTTTTAAAGGGATCAGCAGCTGTGGCTGTGACCACCAGGTGGCAGCATGGAGTGGCTTTGGCATTTGTGGCTGAAGATGGAGTCCTGAATTCTATTGAGAAAAGAAAACTGAGAGGAACTGGACCCCAGTGCCTACTGACCATCTGAGTCCGACCACTACTAGTCCCACGTGGGGAAGCACGGTACTTTTAGGTGCCAGGTTGTCAGGGGGAACACCCTGTCAAGCAAATACTTTAGGGTATATGAGTGGGGAAATTCTCTAAAAATACCAATGTCACACTTGCTTAGAACTGGAGTTACAGACAGTTGTGAGCAGCAATTTGGATGCTGGGATTTCCAAATAATTAATAAAAATATGTAATGTTTTGGAAAAAAACAGATAAATTGTCCCCTCACCCCACTCAAAAAATACACCCTGTAATTTTGAACCAGTTAACTTCAAATTTCCCTAAGAAACATCCAAGGGTATCAGAATATTCTCCTCAGGGAGTGCAAATAGTGGAATACCACTCTGCAATCCAAAAACTTGTTATATGCATCACCTTAAAGAATCCCCAAAGGCATTACACTGAGTGAAAGGAAGCATTCTCAGAAGGTTATATCTGCAATGTCCCATTTCTGTGACCATCTTGAGAAGACTAAACTACTACGATGGCCAGAGCTTGGGCCAGCAGGACAGTGTGACTAAAAATACATAGCATAGGGCTGGAGAGATGGCTCAGCAGTTAAGAATGCCTACTGTTCCTGCAGAGGACCCAAGACCAGTTCCCAGGACCCAAATGTGGCCACTTATAACTGTTAGATCCAAAGGAGACTTCGGTTCTTCAACTCCACAAGGCAGTGGAGAGAGAAGCTCAGTCTGGACTATGGCGGGTCTTCTGGACGTTAGATAGACGACAGCATTCCTCAGGAATGTGTGAGGCTGGTTCCCTTCCAAAGGAGCCATCTCCCTCATCATTGACTGAAGGAACAAACAGCTACCTGTGCCGCTTATCAGCATACCAAAGCATATGCTGGCCTCCAGTCTCCCTCAGTATCACAAGTACCTTTTATGGACTTCAAAGTTAAAGTTAGTTAGCATCCTAGCCCTTCTTACCTCCTCCCCTACCCTAAACTTCCTCCAGCTAATGGAGTTTCCTTTCCTCTCCCAGCTACTCATTCCCCTTTTAACCCTGCTGCTTTTGCGTCTCTGTCTCTCTGTTTCTCTATTGCTCCTTCTCACTGTCTCTGCGTGCTCTCTCTCTCTCTCTCTCTCTCTCTCTCTCTGTGTGTGTCTGTGTCTGTGTCTGTGTCTGTTGCTTCTCTCCTGGCTAGGTCCAGTCTGCTGGCCATGCTCAGTCTATTTCTTTTTCTCTCTGTTCTAGACTCTTCCAGATGCTTCTGGATGTCTGCCATCCGTAATAAAAACTTTCCCTGTAACCTATGGAGTGGCCATGTTCTCCATTAAACATCTGATACCTAAACCTGAGAGGGGCACAAATGGACCCCTTTCCAAAGGACCCACATCTCCTAGCTGAACCAAGTTGCTGCTTGGACTCTCCTAAGATTTGGATCATCTATTTTGTCTGGATTCTGTTGTCAACTGTATTATATTCAACTCCAAAGTTTAGAGTCCACCTCCTTAGCTGGTTCTTCTCTCCCCTTGCTTTCTCCTGCTACTTCGGTAACTGTGACCTGGGAGTTGCCTGCTGTGTCAGCTCCTGGATCCTCCTTGCTCAACTCCCTCTGGGATCTTATTTTGTCTCTAAAAAAGCCACACCATAGTTTAAGGAAGCTTCTCTAATCCTATTGGCCATCTGTCACCAGGAAAGGGACACTTCTCCTTTGTAATTGGAGACATTTCTTTGTGACAAGTCCCTTGGCTCTGCTTGGGGACACCCCAGACTGAAGCTTTTGTTGACACTCCTCTCTCCCTCCCAGCCTGTTCTCAGATCCCTCTAGGAGCTTGCTCTGTCTCTAACCTGTCTTCTCTAATTCCCTTTCCTCTTTGGACTTAGAGCATCCTTAAGCTTAAATGTATGCAAACAGCTCGGCCTCAGTACAGCAATAGCCCAAGATGGCATGCTAGAATTTCAAATTCTCCCAGATTTTAACAATCTGCCACTGCAC
The DNA here is from genome assembly GCF_004785775.1 of Grammomys surdaster. NCBI lineage: Eukaryota > Metazoa > Chordata > Mammalia > Rodentia > Muridae > Grammomys > Grammomys surdaster. The sequence continues at coordinate 4,056,451 of NW_021621078.1, read as the reverse complement.
AAACAAATAGTGCCAACATCTCTTATCTATAAACCTTTTCTGTTCTTTACTCTCAAAATGGACTCTATGGATTGAATTAATGTCAATCACCGGGGAAGGAGCTGCCCCATGCCTTGCCCATCACCAGGGCCCTGGCCAAATGCGGACACTGTTCGGTTGACCACCCTGCTCTGCCTCTCCAAGGCTGGTCAGTTCTTCTAAGTTCTAGCTACTTTTATCACATTCACAGGCTCAAAAATTTGAAATTTCCTTTGGTTGTTTTCCAAATATAGACTTAAAAATGCTTCTCGTGCTGCAAACGTCTCTGACATATACGTGTGTGCATGTACCTGAGTGAGTGCATGCACATGTGCGTGTGCATATGCATGTGTATAAGGTGTATATGTTATATATATACATATATATACATATATATATATATACACGTATGCATATGTATATATATGTTTATATGGATGTATTTAGATCTCCAGCCCTCTGGAGAGAGGAAAGACTGTTCAAGCTTGTAACCCTGACGCATCCTTTTGAGGACTCAAGCTTTTGCTATGACTCAAATGCATAAGTCTACTCTCATTACTTACAGATGCTAATAACTGCTTTTTCCATAATGAGGATTCCAGTGCAGACTGAAGACAGTGGTCCTGCTAATACATCTAAAACTTTTACCTGTTTTATCTGTTTTTGTAAACTTTTAAAAAATCATGTAAGTTTCAGGGAGTCACAACTTAGATTCACCTGTCACTGGTCAAAAGGACTCCAGGTAAGTGTTCCTGTCAGTCAGCAGCTGAAGCTTTCTCTCCTATGGCCTATCCTCCCTGGTGGGTTCTCCTTTTTCCGTTTTTGGGACTCTTTCCATCCACCAGGACCACAAGCCTGGAAATTTCAAGTATGTACCTGTTGTAGGATTTGAGAGCTCAGGGAAAAGTCCACAGACACAGTCTGGATTATAACTAGTTAAATTTATTAAAACGGCAAGCAGGACAGCAATCTCTGAGCCACACTAGAGGCTGCCGTGCAAAGGGTGGTGAAGGAGGAATGTTTAAAGGCAAAACCCACAAGAAGACCTTGAGTATCTGTACAAGCAGGACTAGGTCTTCAAGGCAACCTCAAAATAGCCCTTAAATGTCTGCACAAGCAGGTTACTGAAGCCAAAAATAATTAGTCACATCACAACAGAGCGGATGTCACGGCTCTCCATTTCTGGGTGGGATCACTGAGTCAGGGTTACTGGGAGCTTATCTTCCAGGGACTGGAATCAGAGACAAATGGCTGATGGGTACCAGAATGGATGCCTAGCATAAAATGGAACTTATTTGGCCATCACAGACCAAGATAGAGATTTCCTCCACATCTCCTGAGCTTTACCTTCTATCTCTAATCTATAACTGTCCCAGCAGACTTCCACTCAGCTGATAGACACAATCCAGGAATTGACGGCAGGATGCAAACTGCTCCGAACAAGCCTGCAACCTGCCAGCCTCAGGTGGTCCCACAGAACCAGCAACTCTTGTGCTTGCTGAAAATCTGATGTAAAACTAGTCTGGCCAGGTGGAAGGAAGGATTAAAGCCTTATGTGAGATGGTGAAAACTCTATGGCTTCCAGGGGCCAACTCTTTTTTCAGAACTCTCATTTAAATCTCCCTTGGGCCCCTGGCTCTTGTCTCCTTGGCCACTGATTTTCATACTCTTTGTAAGAATGATCATTTCCTATCTTTTTGGATTATTTCAGGAAAGACTTGGTAAAATTACCCATCATTATGTAAACTACATGCTTCTGACGTAATTTCCACTGGTCTCTACCATTGCCTATCTGCCTAAGCTCCTTCTTTGGACCAGCATTCCAAACTTCTTCAAAGTAGCCTGTGCTTTGCTACCTGAGGTGGTCCTGAAGAAAATCAGATGTACTCAGCTATTGTTTCACTCCCTTTCCCAATCCTGGCCTTTGACTGGAATTCCAACCTTCCTGAGTCCTGACAACAGCGATCTGATCTTGGCTGAGAAGTTATAGAAGCGATTGTGCTGCCCCTTATCATCAACAAAAGGTTGGAATGTCAGGTCCAAAGGAGACTCCAATTTCCCAAACTCCAAAAGGCAGCCGAGATTGTTATGGTTTAAGTGGACACCACGAAGCCACAGCATGCAAGATCTCACAGGAGAAGTTTATTGGGGAGATGGGGTGGTATACTGTCGCTGCCCACACCAACCCGCGGAAAGAACCAGCGACACATTGAGTTCTTCTTCCCAATGCAGTTTATTCAGGAACCCTTACATTCTTCAAAAAGCCCCCGAGCCTCTCCTCCACCGCCCTTAAATCCCTCTGCCTTCTCCAATCAGAGCCTGCCACATCGGTGCATGTGATAGGACAGTGGGTATGGCAAGATCTGATGTTGCCCTACATAGCAGATGGCCTGATTATGCATAGCAGTGAGCCTATGCAATATTGCCTGTGGGCATGGCTTCTTCAGGGGTGTATGAGGAAGTCAGGTGTTAGCTTCAGGTGCCATTTTGGAATGGCCACCATACCCGCTTCCTACAATTCCCCCTTTTAATTTTGGCAGAGAGAATGCCTGTCTTAGGTTGCCCCTTGAGACAATGCTCCTTACCCGTCATCGGGAGTCAAACAGCTTTGTTTTGGTCCCTATCTTAGGTTGGTAACACGCCCAAGGAGTCTTAACCGTCTCTGACTACTTCTCTAGCATGCCAAGCCACACTTGAGGAGATAGTCCCATCTCCACAGCTGCAAACACCTGCACTATCAAGGCCTGTTCTCTGCTGTGTTGATTTCTCCTTTTGCACATACACCAACAGGCAAGGCCATTGATCAGTAATAGGCACAGGGCTAAAACTCCCAAACCCGCCCATTCCTTAAGGTGGGACATTGCTTGATGTATCCATTCAGTCAGTCCGGAGGCCAGGGAGGCATCCACTCTAATTGAATTAATATGAACAATCGACTTGAGAAGTTCTCTCATCTTCTTATCCAATTCCACAGACCAATTTCCTGAAAGATACTTGGAAATTTCCTTAGAAAGATTAGCAGCATGACTTACATTTTGATATGAAATAGAAGCAACACACAAGCCAGAATATTTCCATTGGCAACCTAATTGGGCCATCTCTATGTCAAAATCCCTCCTAGGCCCAATTAACGTCATAGCTGAAGGAGCTTCCACAGGCCAAGGAACATAACAAGGCATTCGGGCAACCATAGCAAAGGAAAATATAGAAACATTCCAACATACAGCATAAAAGCAAGTACTATTATCACAACTCAAAAAACTACCATTATAACTACCATTATATACAAAAAACACAAAGGGGGGCCACATGCATACTGGCATGGGTAAAAAGGAAACATCTTGTCCTGGGCTTAATAACTTTAGGTTGCAATATATGGAGAAAAGGTAAAAGCATTCTTCACAGCCCAAGTGACTCACTCATCTTGTCTATAGGATCTCAAGATCTATGTGCCGAATTTCAGGATTTCATTTCTTTAACTCTTTCTCAAGCCTGTCTACTTCATCTCCTAGAGTATCAATAATGTTTTCTCCATGTTTAAGCGTAAAGGCTTCTAATTGTTCAGGAGTATTCACTTCTTGAATTTCCTGCATCATTTGGTCAAAATCTTGCTTTTCCAAATATGATCTTGTAACAACTCGTTCATCTAAATCAACTTCTGCCTTAAATCTGACTTTGGCTAATCTCAGGTCTGTGGCTTTGACATTATGGATTGCTCTTACTGATGGGTCGCTCTCCAGGAGTGTACTTGGATCATGACTTTCTATGACATACTTGTAAAATGATGTGCCCTTGGCCTGGGCGCTCTTGCGAAGTTCATTTATGGCAACAAGAAGTGTTGCTCCTTCAAACACCAAAGATCCTGCTAAAATACAATATGCCCATAGAAGGGATTCCATTGGTTGAGGATGAAGCAATCCCATGACTCCATGATACCAAGAGTCCTGTGCCCATCATGAAAATACCAATACCACCAATCAATGAAGAAATATAGCGCATATTTGAAAAGCCATACGGGTGAGAAGAATCTGGTGTCTGAACAGACTTGCTGATGTCTAGTGCTAGCAAACCCTGGTTACAAGTATCAGATAATGAGTGTATAGCTTCTGAGAACATACTTGCTGAACCCGTATAAATCCAGGCAAGAAATTTAAAGAAGCAGTTTAAGCCATTAATGCAAATAGCAACCATCACCACTTTTCCTGGTCCCTTAAGAAACATTTGGAAACATTGAGCTCTAAGCTCCTTCCAAGCTTCTGGGCGCAACTTTGTAACGGCCGTTTCTTTTGTAAAGGCCGTCAGGTTCTGTTACTTTGTAAAGGCTGGGGCCGGTTCTTCTGCTCCGGTCTGCAGGTCAGGGTCTAGCAAGAAAGAGAAACTGAGACAGAGGAAGGGGAAGAAAAAAAGAGGGGAGAGACACAGAAGATAGATACAAGACAGAGTCCGGTGGAGTCTCTTCAAGTCTTCTTTATTCTCCTCACTCTCCTCACTCTCCTCACTTCTCCTCACTCTTTCACTCTTATACTCCTCACTTTCCTCTTCAGAACTATCTCCATTTTCAGACTTTTGAGTTTACTCTTCTTTTAACGGCTCTAGTGTATTGCTACCCTTTTCTAGCTCCTTGATGTGACTTGTCCCAACCCTGGGAACCTTATAGTCTCTGAACCGAGAACTTTCCCTTGTCCCACTTATCTGGGAACTTTCTCTTGTCCCACTTACCTGGGAACTTTCCAGCTAGCTGCCCTGACTGCAATGAGTTCTGAAGTCCCCGTTCGGGCCACCACTTGTCACTGCCCACACCGACCCGCGGAAAGAACCAGCGACACATTGAGTTCTTCTTCCCAACGCAGTTTATTCAGGAACCCTTACATTCTTCAAAAAGCCCCCGAGCCT
>NW_021621078.1:3984846-4051530 GCF_004785775.1 Grammomys surdaster | reverse complement strand
TAGCTTCAGGTGCCATTTTGGAATGGCCACCATACCCGCTTCCTACAGTATACAGAGGCTACCTCTGAGAGAGGGTGGAGGGGAGAAGGGTATGGGAAGAGGAGGCACTGGCTTTTTACAAGGGGATATAACACACACACATGGGGCGAACACACGGTTCGTGGTGACTCCTGGTGACAGTGGAAATGTGTTGCATCTCGGCAGATGGTGATTATGTGTCCTGCTGTCTTTAGGTTATTGAAGGTGAGCTTAGGGGTGGCGTTTTCCAACACAGATATCCAGAGACGGGCTCAGTCTGGACTATAGGAGAATTTCCAGCATTCCTCAAGAACTTGTGAAACTGGTTCCTCTCTACCAGGGGAGCCATTTCCCTTATCACTTACAGAGGGACAAATGGCTATCTGTGGAGCCTATTAGCATAGGCCATCCTAGCTTCCTGACTCCCTCAATATCACAAGTACCTGTTATACATTTCAAAATCCATGTGAGCATCCTGGCTCTTCTTATCTCCTGTATCCTAAACTCCCTCCAGCTCACAGGTTTCCTTTTCCCTAGCTACTCATTCTCTGTATAACCTTGTTTTGGCTCTTTGTTTGTTTTTGTTTTTCAAGACAGGGTTTTTCTGTATATCTCTGGCTTCCCTGGAACTCACTCTGTAGACCAGGCTGGCCTGGAGCTCACAGATCAGCCTGCCTCTGCCTCTTGATTGTTGGCTTTAAAGACGTGTATCACAATGTTTGGTTTGACTTTTTTTTTTTAAGTTTTTCTGTTAATAGTCTTTGTTTGTTTGTTTGTTTGTTTGTTTTGAGTACACTGTCAATCTTTTCAGACATACCAGAAGAGGCCATTGGGTCCCATTACAGGTGGTTTGAGCCACCACGTGGTTGGTGTGAATTGAACTCAGGACCTCTGGAAGAGCAGTCAGTGCTCTTAACCATTGAGTCATCTCTCTAGCTCCTGGTTTGACTTTCTAAAAAGAATGTCCAATTACTATCTTTCTCTGTGGTACTGAGGGCTAAGGCCTCACGCATGCTAGACAAGTGCCTTTCCCTGGGTTACATCTCCTATGCTATCAGCGAGATGGATTCCTTCTTGCCTCAGCCTCTTTCACAGCCCACAGAGAGGGACCAGGTTCCTTTTCTGTCTCTGGGGACTAAAGGAAGCTGCATGAGCCTTTGCTAAGGACATGGATTTTTTTTTTAATGCTTCTTTAAAGAAATTATATATTTATTTGTCTTATGTGTCTAAAAACATTAGATATACTATAAGAATATGTTTTTGTTTTACTCTCAGGTGTAGGAATATGGGTCTGCTGCATAGCAGCTCACTACAATTTGCCTTGTGCTTTAGCAGAGGAGTGATTTTGCCAGTTGAGGAGAATTTCTGCAATTGTGTGATGTTTGGAATTCTGGGGTCTTTTCAGAGGGTACATAAGTACTAGGGTCCTGAGAGGTGGGGTGGGTTATTTGTTGTTTCTTTGGTGGGTTGTTGCTTATTGGTTGATTGCTGCTGGTTGTTGGTTTCTTTCTTTTTTATCTTTTTTTGTTTGTTTGTTTTTGTTTTTCGAGACAGGGTTTCTCTTTATAGCCAGGGCTGTCCTGGAACTCACTCTGTAGACCAGGCTGGCCTCAAACTCAGAAATCCGCCTGCCACTGCCCCCTAAGTGCTGGGATTAAAGGCGTGCGTCACCACCGCCTGGTGGTTGTTGTTTGTTAAGTAGCCATGCATGAAGAAGGAGAGGAGAAAAGAAGAAAAAAGACAGAAAGGAAGAGGAGGAGGAGGAGGAGGAGGAGGAGGAAGAGGAGGAGGAGGAAGAAGGAGGAGGAGGAGGAGGAGGAGGAGGAGAAGGAGAAGAAGGAGAAGAGGAAGAAGAAATTAGATATCTTGATGGTAAAGATCAAATGTCCCCTAGGGAGCTCAACGCCACAATCAGCAGGAAGTAGCCTAATGATAACATCACCCCCTTTCCTTTCTATCCTGTTTTCTTTCCTATTTAGTGTCAGAGGTTGAAAGGGTAGAAAAAGGATAGAGAAGGGTGTAAGAAAGGGGAACCCACAAAGTAGGAAAAGACAAGCTACATCGGGGTCCTCTGGGAAAGTAGCCAGCCTTGTTATCAGCGGTCCTCTCCCCAGTGTTTTAAATGCTACTTTTGTAGAGTCTGCAAAGAAAACAAGTCAGCAGGCAGCGGAGGAAGTGGGAAAAAGAGAAAAGGGAGAACTCTAGGATGAAGTTTATAGGTTACGTGTATTCAGAACTTATCCCTGCCAGATGCTCCGCTTGAAGTTCTTACTTCAAACTTCTCCGAGAAGTGTTACCAGTGACCCTGGTTCCCAGATGGAAGAATTAAGGCCCAGAGAGATGAAGTAGTTCACTAAGACCACACAGCTACTGAATAGTGGTGCTGGGATTGAATGAAAGGTCAATATCCAGGGACTGGAGAGATGGCTCAGCCATTGAGAGCACTTGTTGCTCCTGCAGAAGACCCAGGTTGGTTCCCAGAACCCATGTGGTTGCTCACAACCACATTCACTCCACTTCCGCTCTCTTCTGACCTTCACAGGCACCAGGCACACATGCAGTACTCACACATAAGTGTAAGTAAACACTCATGAACACAATACAGAAAAAATAAATTTAAAAATTTAAAATAAAGTCAGTACCCAAAGAACCTGTGCCACACCACACCCCTTGTGCAATCCCTGCCATGGCAGCCTTACACTGTGGACCTTCTTGCTGTCTAGACTTGAGGTTTCTGTGTAGGTTCCTCTCCTTGTGACCTACAGGCTCCTCCTGTCTCCCTCTCTTGTTAAGCAATCCCGGGCTGGTATTCTGGAAGGAATGAGTGTGGTGGTAGAAGCAGCAGCAAGCAGGTAAGGACTCTGATGGACAAGAGATGCAGATATGGGCTTTGATGGACAGAGGATAGTCTTTCTCTGTTAAACTTGTAGATCTCCTGCCTGGCATTATGGGCCACTGTTCTGTCTGGACAGGAGGGCTGGCTTCTGAGTCTGGAAGCTGGTAGCTGCAGCTTTACCATTGTTCTCCAACCTTCTATCCTTCCAATAGGTTGCTATTGCTTTTTTCAGAGACAGTCTCTCTCTTGTAGCCTCCAGACTGGCCTTCAACTCCTATAGCTAAAGACAACCTTGAATTTCTGGCCCTCCTACTGCCACCTTCCAATTTCTGGGATGATGAGCACACAGTTTATGCAGTACCAAGAATCATAGACAGGCTTCATGCAGGCTGCTCAAGCACTCTTCCAACTGAGCCACACCCACAACCCTTTTAGGTGGCTCTTTACGCTCCCATTTCCTGTAGTGGGTCCTCTTCTTAAAATGCTGGAGCGAATTCATTCGTATAAAGTCCTGGGTACAGAGTCTGTGACCTTGTCCTCTCAAATAAGCCTCTTTAGAGGTTTGTTTGTTATGAAAGACTTTACTGGAGAACTGAGGAAATGAACTTGGGGGCAGGAAACCACGTGCTGAGTGTCTCAGGAGCTTCCCCTTGTCCTGTGGCTTTTCTGGAGACACATAAAAGAAGAGTCTTTCACCTCCAAAAGAAAGGGAACTGACTGACAAATACATTATAAGGGTTGTGGATGGGTGTGACTCACTGACAGCTATGAAAAATCCCACCCCCAAAATCAGGTTTTTAACCTCATCTTTAGCATGTCTAAAATCACCTACAGTTGGAATCTTGTGGTCGGGGGAGAGTCTTGTGACTCTTCCCTAAGAGGGAATTGGAGCCAGAGTCAATACAACCTAGCTGTCTCCACATCTTTCTGTTTCTGTCTTTGCCATGACTGTGGGCTGAGGTCTGATGAGTCACCACAGCTGTTTTTTATCACAATGATGATGGTCATGTCTAGCCCCAGAAGCAGCAACATTCTACTGTCCTTGGAATTAGGGGACAGAGCCTGCTTCTCTGCTTCACATTGGCTGGGGACCTGCCTAGAGTTAGGAACTCTCTAAAGGATCATAATTATCCAATAAGCCTAGCCCGGTGAGTCTTCCAGGCCACCTTGCCCCTTTCCCTGGCCATTCATTGCCTATCTCTGTGTGAAGGCAATGCAGGTTATTGTCCCCAGAGCAAACAAAAGGAGAACTGAAGCATCAAGATGCCGTAATGGGGTAGTCTGTGGCAAACATGTGAAGAACTAGAGAAAGACAGAAAAGTCCTGAGGGAGGTGGGATATTGTGAAATGATATTCCTGATGAGACGTGAACAAACTTCCACTCAGATAAGGAACTGGTGACAAAGTATGAAGTCCACCAAAGTCCAACTTGGTGAAGCAATGACTTTTATTGAGATTACTCACAGGAATATGAGTGAGGGGTTACTTACAGGAGCAGAAATGGCTCAAAGACAGCTGTGTCACTAGAGCCCACCCCAATATGGGTGACAGCTTACAAAAGCTGGGAACTTGGAGCACACTGCATAGCCTACAGGCAGCTGAACGTTGCCCTTTTCAGGTGACTCAGTTTGTTTGTCAGGCAGCTCAAATCTCTTGGTTTCTTCTATGCTGCTTGGCTGGTCTCTGCTTCTTTTCAGGCAGCTGGGATTGTCTGAGACTTTTCAGCCTAACTTGTCTGAGAGTGACTCTCAGCAGTCTTACTGTTTACTCTTAGACAGAGGGAGACTTAGTGAATCTAGTCCATTTCAGGAACTTCCTGAAGGTCTTTTGTTGTTGTTGTTTACTTCCTATTTTACAGGGCTTCATTGCAGTATGGACTGTTTGATTTCTCCTACAGCGGTTCTCAACCTGTGGGTTACAACCATCAGGGAACACATATTTCAGATAGTCTTAGGAACCCCCAACCATAAATATCTCTCTCTCTCTCTCTCTCTCTCTCTCTCTCTCTCTCTCTCTTTCTTCTTCTTCTTCTTCTTCTTCTTCTTCTTCTTCTTCTTCTTCTTCTCCTTCTCCTTCTCCTTCTCCTTCTCCTCCTCCTCCTCCTCCTCCTCCTCCTTCTACTTCTTCTTCTTCTCCTTCTTCCTCTTCTTCTTCTTTAAGACAGGGTTTCTTTGTGTAGCTCTGGCTGTTCTGGAACCTACTCTATAGACCAGGCTGGCCTCAAACTCATAAAGATACAATAGCAGTCATGTTTACAGTCATAAAACCAAATGTGGGGAAGTACATTAGCCAGTACATAATACTCATACCCATTGGGGCCTGTGACTTCCCTGGCCATAGAATTCATGTAAGCTTCCAGTATTGATGTGATGTCCGTCTATGGAACCGGCCTTAAGTCCAATGAGGAAGCCAGTTTATCCATAACTATTTGTGCCACTACTGCAGCAGCTGACCCAGTCTGTCTGGAACTTCCATCATGAAGCATGCAGATTCCACAGTTAAGCGGGATGTTGGGCTGTGATTCTCTCCAGCAGCTTTAGTAGCACTGTTTGTCACTGTAAGAACGAGAGAACAGGCAGGGGACACTTCCAGCTCACTCCTGGTCTCTTTACTCCAAGTCCTGTAACCAAAGTCAGGAACTAACTCCTAGGGAGGTGACTCAGCCTTAATTCTGAAATTTTTTAACAACAAAAACCTTTAGGATTTTTGGAACACCTGTTCTTACTCTTACAAGGTCCCCCTTGAAAATCAGTTTATAAACTTTATTTTTTCTGGTGTACTTACCCATTTTCTCAAATGTGTTCCTAAATCTGTAAAACACTAAAGGGATGGACACCTATACAGACACTCACACAGACAAACACACACACACACAGACACACAATCACACCACACACACATCATACCACACACACACACACACACAGACACACAGACACACAACATTTTTAGAGGATAGGCAGAACAATTCAAAGTCTTGAACTGGCATCCTGTGATAAGTAGGGGGTTATGGAGACAGCCTTAGTGAAGCATGCTGAAAGTCTCCTGCTTCTGTTCTCAGCAAACATCAGGTAACCTTAGAAGTTTGTGTCTAAGGAGATGCTGATGTAAATGGCTAGAAAAGCTGATATATATACATACATATATATATAAATAATCATGGAAAGATTTTACCTGTTTGTATTAATTATCTGGTTGTTTCATCTGGGGCCCTCATACAAGGCCTCTGTGTATTTCTTTCACCCCTGATGAACCTGATGGAGCTGCCTCTAGTTGATTAGTCCAGCCCAGGGCCAATGAAGGAATAGTCACCTGTTTCTTGGTTATGTCTGCACTCATCTCCTTGGTTGGGTGAACAATTGCTGCACCCCAGAGAGAAGTCAGCTGTCCTTTTTTCAATCAAATGTAACCCCTTTAACCCATATTATTTTATATCTATGTTCACCTACTGTTGGGAAACCCTGCTACTTAAGGTCACAGTCTACCATGTCTGGATAGTTCCTCTGAGCTTGCTGCTAAGTGGAAACTTCCCCTTTCCAGCAGAGATTCCCCTTTTCTGACCTTATCTGGGGAGCCTGACTCCCACACCCTCTACCCGAGGAAGGTCACATAGTCCTTGAAAAACCTACAGGTACAACCCTTGCCCCTGTAAGACCCCCCTCCCCCCCAGCAAGTACCTGGGATTCCTGGAATGCCTCTCCATGCAAATGAGGCATTCTCAGTACAATAAACTCTAGCCAATGATTTACAGTCACACTGGAAACTCCTCCCACTCTCCAAGGCTCATATTTGGCCTTTGTTCACCACTAGTAAAGTGTATGCATACAAACTGTGCCTCTGAATATCTTCAGAAAAGAGCTTCGTGTAAACGAGCCCTAATACCGCAGCCAGACCAGGATCCGGCAGACCCCGCCCATGCTGGGCTCTGCGTCACCCTTCCATCCTTGTACAGCAGCATCTGGACACCCCGGGGGAAAGCGGAACCTGGAACCACAATCTACTGATATTTATTGCCTTTGAAGCTCCTGGAAGCCACCTGAGACCAAGTCACACCTGCTTCCAGATTCACCGAAGCCTATTATCTTCAACAGTCACAGAAAACCAATAAATTCGCAACTAAGTTACTTACGTTTAACAAAGCTTCCCCTACGTTACAAAGATCACGTCCTACCACGGGACTCACCAAAGCCCCTAAAACTGTATCCCAACCCTGAGGCCATTGATAAATTGGCCTTTTCCTCAACTCTTGGGATTAAAGTCAGTCATCAGGTTTGGTGGTAAGTACCCTTAATCTCTGAGCTATGTCTCCAATCCTAAAAATAGGTTTGTTTCTTGAGACGTGGTCTCACTATGTAGCCTTGGCTAGCCTGGAATGCCCTATATACACAGGCTATATACTATGTGATGGTGCAGGCCTTTAATCCTAGCACTGGTGAGGCAGAGGCAGGTGGATTTCTGTGGGTTAGAGTCTAGTCTGAAAAGTTATTAGTAAAAAGAAAAAAAAATGCCCCATGATATGGTATATATTCCAGAAGAGTAGCTCACAAAATTGAATGGGTAGTGAAGACAGTTGCTCTACAAAACCACAAAACCAACTTGCCTCATGGAGAAAAGGAAATAGAAGAGAAGGCAGCAAACTGAATAACACTGATGAAATTAGGAAGACGCTTATTTTTTGTCAAAATTTCTTCAATATAATAAAACCTTTCTCCTTCCTTCATAGGACAATACCACAACTAAATGTCATATGCTGCAAAATAAAAACTCCTGAGCTAATAATGGGTTACCTCAGAGTTATTGGCCAATGGGGTCCCATAGATCCCTAAAACATGTAGGCTACTGCCAATGCTATCAGTTACATCCAGGACTTGATGGTAAGAGCCTATTGCTGAAAACACTCCATTCCTGAGCCATAGAACATGGAGAAATCTAACTGGTACTCAACTGGAAGCTTCATCCCATTGATTAGCTTTCATAGTGCTGGAAAATGCTAGGTATGCCACTGGATGAGAAAAGGAATTATCAGTATCACTCAGCTATGAGTCCTGTGAGTTACGATAGCAACCTGTCTGACAAGACATACCCACGGGTGCAGTAGTGACACAGATGCTACTGCAATAACCAGTCACTTAAAAAAAAAAAGTATATGTATACAGTGACTGCCTGCATGTATGCCTGAGGGCCAGAAGAGGGCACCAGATCTCATTATAGATGGTTATGAGCCACCATGTGGTTGGGAACTGAACTCAGGACCTCTGGAAGGGCAGACAGTGCTCTTAACCTCTGAGCCATCTCTCCAGCCCAACCAATCACCTTTTAAAAAGCTGGATCTAAAGCCAGCTTCAAGAGATAGAACCCAAATTTGACACTGTTAATGAGATGAAGAACGTATGGCTAGATAGGCCACAGGCATTGGGGGGAAAGCTACTGTTATTCTGCTTAAAGCGACAAAACAGCTCTCATTGACTTATTGCTTTTACATAATCAACGCCTCATCCAGCCTTCATTAGAGAAGCTGCTTCTTGCAGTAGATGGCAGTCAACACAGAACCTAGTCAATGTGCAGAGAATGAGAGTTAGTGGACTGCTCAGCTCCGTGTGGGAGATCTATACCACATCCCTCCCCTGGAAACTCAGGTGTCCATGTGGAAGAGGGAGCAGAGAGATTATGAGAGGCAGAGATGGTGGATGACTTCAAAGAAACAATGTTTCCCAGATACAACAGGGCAGGTGCACTTACAGACAGACTCTCAGGGACTGTGATAGTGCACACAAGATCTACCCGAGCTCCAGCTAGACAAAAGCTCAGCGTGACAGAGGGAAGGTAAGCATGCAGTCGCTCTCCTAGCTGGGAAGGTTGTGGCACTGAATTGCTCCTGGGAGTGGGAAAGTCAGTTTTCTTTAATGGAGTGACACCCGGTTGTTGTGTTTTATAAAAAGCCAAGGATATGTTTGACAGAACATGCTGAGGCATCTCTTCCCCATCTCCCAGGTACCAGCCACATGACAGGGGAGGGGGGGTCTAGTATAGAATGAGTTTCTTTGGGGACATGGGAAGGAGAGTTGAGAAGGAAGTAGAGGCAGAGAGAGAAGGGACACAGAAGGTTAGAGAGAGGAAGAGAGAAAGAGAAGAGGCCAGTGGGAACACATGGAGAGAAGGGGGAGAAAAGTGGTCAGGGAGAGAAGAGAGTCAGAGAGAGACAAGGGACAGAGAGAGCCAGGAGGGGCCAAACAGCCCCTTCTATAGCAAGCCAGTCCTACCTGGCTGTTACCAGGTAACTGTTGGGCAGACCCTAGAAGGAAAACCAGCACCGATACTTTGTTATTGTTCTATGGCTGGGAAGAAAATACCATGACCAAGGCAATTTTATTTTAAAAAAGCATTTAATTGGACGTTTGCTACCAGTTTTAGAGGGTCAGCCCATGATCATCCTGGCAGGAAGCAGACATGAAGGACCCTGAAGCAGAGAGCTTTGCGTCCTGCTCTGTGGGCAGCAGGCAGAGGGAGGGGGTGGGGTGCTGGGCTTGGTGTGGGTTTTTGAAACCTTGAGGTCCACTGCTAGTGATATACCTCCTCCAACAAGATGGCACCTCCCAATCCTTCTAATTCCTGATCAGTCCCACCCTCTGGTGACGAACCACTTAAATACACGAGCCATTGTACCGTTCTTACTCAAATCACCACATCTAGTGTGTCAGCCACACTCCAGGGCAGGGTCATGCCCAGGTGTCATCAGGTGATACGAACTGGACTTGGACTTGTGTGTGTGTGTGAGTGTGAATGTTTGTGTGTGTGAGTGTGTGTGTGTGTGTGAGAGAGAGAGAGACAGAGAGAGAGAGAGGGAGGGAGGGAAAGAAAGAGAGAGAGAGAGAGAGAGAGAGAGAGAGAGAGAGAGAGAGAGAGAATATTAAGATATGAAGTTGGGTGGGCTGTGAGGTAGAATAGGAGGAATTGGGTCGGGGGTGTGGGGCATGAACATGACCAAAAATCTATTTTGTGCTTTTGGTTTTTGAGATAGGGTTTCTCTGTGGAGCCCTGGCTGTCCTGGAACTTGCTCTGTAGACCAGGCTAGCCTTGAACTCAGAGATCCACGGGCCTCTTGCCCAAAAGACATTTCATGAAATTATTAAAGAATAAATAGAAACATTGTTTAAAAAGAAACCAATGAATGAAGCAGGAGGACTTAAGAGTTAAATATTAATTGCTGACTCAAAATTAGTACTTCTGGGCTGGGGTGTATCTCAGTGGTTGAGTATATGCCAGACACAGCAGAGGCCCTGGTTCCATTCCAGCGCTGCAGGAGAGAGGAAACTGGTACTTCTGATTTTATCCCAGTTGCTTCAGAGCAAGAGAAAGGTGTCTTGGCTGTAACCTGGGTCCTTGCTAGCTGGGACTCTCAGACATGCTCTACATCTCTCCAATCCTCGGTTTTCTCATCCGTAGAATGGATTGGAGAGGGAGCAGTACAGTAGAGAAACAGCCACAAGCACAGGTTGAAGGCCAGAGTCCCCGCCCCACCAGCTTGTTTCTTATGCTCGTCTCAATCCCTCAGGGACCTTGTTGGTGAGTCCCTACCTTAGATCTGCCAGTGGGACCCCAGGCCAGAGTTTCCAATGACTTTGTCTTCTTGGGTGCCTGGAGCTGCCCCCAGCCCTGAGAAACTTCCTTTGGAGGTGAGCTTCTGACTCCCTCTCACCTTCCCTATCAGACCAAGGTGGTAAAACCTGTGTCCCTTCTGTCAGCGTTCTTTCCCCACTGGAATTTAATCAGAACCAAAGGTGTTCTGCTTTAACCCGCTTCCTGCTGCTACTTTTACTGCTACCCATGTTTTCAGATACATCATGTGATTCGGGCAAACACAAACACAAGACACACCTCCTCCTCCCCACCTCAGCCTCCTCTTCCTTCTGAGATAAGCCTTTTGCTTTGTAGGCTGATCATAAACTTAGTATATAGCCCAGTGCTTTCCTCATGCCTTCCTCAACCTCCCAAGTGCTGGAAATGCATACTTGTACCTAATATCGTACCGGCTAGCTTTGTGCATCAACTAACTTGACACAAGCTAGAGTCATCAGAGAGGAAGGAGCTTCAGTTAAGGAGATGCTTCCATGAAATCCGGCTGTAAGATGTTTTCTCAGTTGGTGATCCATTGGGGAGGGCCCAGCCCATTGTGGGTGGTGCCATCCCTGGGTTGATAGTCCTGGGTTCTATAAGAAAGCAAGCTGAGCAAGCCAGGGGAAACAATCTAGTAAGCAGCACCCCTCCATGGCCTCTGCATCAGCTCCTGTCTCCAGGATTCTGCCCTGCTTGAGTTTCTGTACTGACCTCCTTCAATGATGAACAGCAACGCAGAATGTGTAGAATGTAAGCCAAATAAACCCTTTCCTCTCCAACTAGCTTTTTGGTCATGGGGTTTCATTACAGCAATAGAAACTCTAACCAAGATAAATACCATGGCAGGCTAGGACACCAGACTTCATAGTCATACACTGCCGTGCGGATGGGATTGCCTCTCAAGGCACCAGTTACCTTGAAACCAACAGTGAGACATAGGGGCTTTTCAGCAAGGAGCCTAATTAAAGAAGCTTGGATCTTTTCCAAGCTGTGCTTCTAGCGGGGATGGGGTGGAGAGTGTCCCAAGAAAAGCATTGTTCCAAGGGTAAAGACAGACTCCATATCTGGCCCAGTGGCAGCACTGAAGCCACAGTGAAGACCATCTTGAGTTTGAAGCCATCTTGGAATGCATACAGAGGCCTTTTGGTGAGAAGGCTCCCTTGACTAGAAGAGCTGTTTTCACCCCATCTCCTTCCAAGAGGCTCCTGTGTTCACGGAGTCTGCTTTGGGGGCTATGCCGGGAACCAAGGTTCCAACCCCTTTTCTAAATAGCAGAAGTCATTTTAAAGCACATTGATTTTACAATTGCTTTAGTCAGTAAATGCTTATTATGAAACTTTCTTTTGTCATGATCCTGGACGTGATGTACATGAGTCTCACCCTGGCACTCGGGAGGTGGAGGCAGACAATATGTAAGATGAATTCCTATAGGGGAAGTTGCTTGGGGAAGAGGTACATATATTGGTAATTCTGAAAGATATGGTGAAATTGCTGTACGTAAGGGATTGACCAATTACACTCTTGGTGGCAACATCTCAGAGCCTTGTCAAGACACAAATGTTCTATTGTCTAGGACTGTCCATGTCTATTTGAATGGTTACCTTGGTGACCCCAACCTTCAATGGGTTCCCTTTGGTATTTTTGTTTGTTTGTTTTGAGTTTTTGTTTGTTTGTTTTTTGAGATAGCGTTTCCTTGGCTGTCCTGAAACTCACTTTATAGACCAGGCAGGCCTCAAACTCACAAAGAGCTGCCTGCCTCTGCCTACCGAGTGCTGGGATTAGATGTTTGTGCCACTACTGCCCAGCAGGTCTTTTTTTAAACCAAGGTTTGTTTATATTTTGTTTGGAGTGTGTTCATGCGTGTGTGCCCGTGTGTGTCCATGTGTGTGTGTGTATGTCCGTGTGTGTGTGTAAACATGCACAGGAATGTGTGTCATATGCATGAGTAGAAGCTCAGGAGCTGTGAGTCCCAGGAATGGAACTCAGGTCTGCAGGCTTAGAGGAAGGCACATTTATGCACTGAGATACTATCTTGCCAGCCCTTCTCTTGTTCTTAAGGTAGAGAAGCATTAGCTAAGGCAGACTGTACAGCCGAGACCTCCATCCAGAACAGCTGGCTCCTGAGCTCCCTGGCCTCTCTCCCTGCTAGCCTCTGTCTCTGGCACATTCACCTTTCCTTTGGTTTTTCTGTAAGCTTGGTAGAGTGTTTTGAATCTAATTGCCTCATGCCTGAAGGCTTTTTCTCCTGTCTGCTTCTTTAACCTCTTCCTTCTTTAACCTTTCTGCTGTAGGCTCAGTCATCATTTCCTCCAGACCCTTCCCGCCTGTCCCTGGCGAGCCCCTTGGGAGGTAAGCTCTTAGACGTGACGCCCTTCTCCTGGAGGCCAAAGGCTAGTAGCTCTTTTCTTCTGCGGTCAGTGATGAGCCTCTCTTGCTGACCTGGGAGATCCAAGAAGGTAGAGGTTCTGTCTTTTTTTCTCTCTATGGTTTCTCCAAAGTCTACATTGTGTCTGTTCCTTAGTAGACACTTTAGAAAAAC
This sequence comes from Grammomys surdaster, assembly GCF_004785775.1. Classification (NCBI taxonomy): domain Eukaryota; kingdom Metazoa; phylum Chordata; class Mammalia; order Rodentia; family Muridae; genus Grammomys; species Grammomys surdaster. The sequence goes on along the minus strand of NW_021621078.1, from coordinate 4,038,523 downwards.
TTAACACACACACACACACACACACACACACACACACACAGACTTTTAGCTACTTTGTGGGTTCTTCTTTTCCATCCTTCACCCCTTTATTTTTTCCCTTTCAATCTCCTAATAAAAGGTAGAAGGAAAGAAGAATTGAGGGCAGGAAGAGGGAGGGAGGGAGAGAAAGAGAGAGCTCCCAAATAAAGTCAGGAATAGGAAAGTGGGGGAACAATACTGTTAGACTACTTACTGATTAGGGGCATTGAGTTCCTTGGGGGCAAGTTTGATCTTCACTGTCAGGATATCTGATTTCTTCTTGTTTCTTCTTTGTGTATGACTACTTGACAAATGGCAACCAACAACAACCAACTAGCCACCAGCCACCAGCCACCAGCCACCAGCCACCAGTCACCAGCCACCAGCCACCAGCCACCAGCCACCAGCCACCAGCAATCCATATTGGGGCTCTAGCATGTATATCTCCTCTGAAAAGTCTCCAGAATTTGAAATAGCACACAACTGTAGAAACTATCTGCAGCTAGAAAAATCATGCCCCTGTTAGAGCACGAGGCAAATCATAGTCACTCGCTGTGAAGCAGTCCCACATCCCCACACCTGGGTTTAAAATGAAAACGTATTCCCATAATATCTCTGTGTTTTTAAAAAAAGAAAACAAAATTGCCACTACAATACACACACACACACACACACACTGGACACAGGGTCTCTCTTCCTCTGGAACTCATGATCTAACTCAAGACAAACTTAAACTCTGATCATCCTGTCTTTACCTTCCAAGTAGAAATACAGGTATTACAGGTTCCTTTCTGTGCTTTTATTTATTTTCGGGGGGGGGGGGGAGGCATGGTCATTCTGGAAAAGCAATCAGAGCTCTTAACGATGAGCCATATCTCCAAGCTCTTATTATTAAATTTACAGATATTTTTCTAGACAATTTTTGGTTTTATACTGTTTTGTTGGAGAAGAAGAGAAAGCAGAGGAGGAGGAGGAAGAAGAGGAGGAGGAGGAAGAAGAGGAAGAAGGGGAAGGTCAAGGGCTTGACAACCGATCAGCGTCTCCCTCCAGTTAACACAAGAAATGTTGAGGGAGATTCAGAGGGGTGGGGCAGGTGGTATATGCAAGGGAGACTTGAGGAGGAACGCAAAGCTACAGGAAGCCAGCATGTGGAAAGATGAGGTCATCTTGGTGACCTCATGCTGTGACCTCAACCAGTGTCCAGAACAGGACCTCAGGCAGTTCCTTGGCTCCCAGCATGTCTGTCTTCTCCATCAGACACAGTCTAATCTTTCAGTTTTCTTTTCTCCAAACTTCTCAAAGGGATGGTCCCACCTCTCTTCCCTCTGTCTTGCAGGCCTTCCTTTGAGCCTACTTCTCCCCCACAGCAGTGACTCAGCTGCCAGGCACCCAGGCAGATGGTCCAACACCCAGACCCAAAGATGGGCTGCTTCCTCCAGCCCTTCCTCCTGGAGGACCTGAGAAATTGAGAACAAAGGGGAGGATAAAGTCTTAGTTTGAGAGTGGCAGTGGGTCTTGTGAGTCTTGAGCCTTCTGCTCTGTACCTTCCCATACTATGCTATACTGAGGAGAAGGGCAGTGAACCCTGCTCCCCTGACTCTACTCTCGGGATGCAAGTCAGCTAGTTAGTGACAGTCCAGGAATCTCTCCTGGATTCCAGGCTCCCTGGAAGCTTTGCCAGGGGGACTCGGCAGTGAAAGGTGCCATTGTGTTCTAAGTTGATCTTCAGTAGAGTGGCCAGTCATTCCAGGCCTTGTTACACTTCAGTTGGGCTGGAACCCAGGGGCACAGGACTGGGGTCTTTTCAGGGATGGGGGTTCCACAGCTTTCATCTTGCCCAGGCTGGTTTCTCATTTTGATGTTGTGCTCCTGTGTGCACCTACAGTTGTGGGGACTACAGGGACTGAAGCTGTTGTTGATGGTCACTCTCTTCCTTGACAGAGGGCTGCAAGTTTTCCTGGGTGTTCTCCACCTTGCCAACTCCCTGCTTTGTTCACTCATCAATGTGTACAGGGGATTCTCCAACCCCTCTGCCCAATTAGGGGTGGGTAGTAATTCATTCCTCAGCAACAGCAGTGTGCCGAGGGGTGTGCACCCCTCAAGGCATCTCTAAGCCCTGCACAGAAGCATCAGAACACCCGTAGCCAGACTTACGTGCCTGTTCCTGGCAACCCTGGTGGTATGGGGCAGCAGCTGGCAGTTCCTCCTCTGAGCAGAGCAGGCAGAGGATGGCTTTGTGACCCCACCTCTGTAGCCCCACAGCAGGATAGCCTTGAGGCTGAAGGACAGAGTGTTGAGGGTGAGGCTGGGCCTCGTGAAGGGAGTATGGACTCAAGGGCTGGCTGTAGAGGACCCAGTGTTAACATCTGGAACAGCTTGTAGACCAGACCCAGAGGGCTCAAGGTCACATGGTACCCAGACAGGCAGGGACCTAACCTAGAAGTTAGTGAGCATACTGGAACCAAGTGAGATTGGCCACTAAGGTGCTTCTGAGCATCTTTGGCCCACCCAGCAGAGAGGCAAGGGAGGGGGATGAACAGTTTTATTTTATTTTTAATATGTGTATAAGTGTTTGAGTGTGAGTATGTGCATGTGTATACAGTGCCCTTGACGTCCAGAAGAAGGCATCAGATCTCCTGGAGATGGAATTACAAGTGTTTGTGAGCCTTAGGATATGAGTGCTGGGAACCAAATTGATGGTGGGATAGAAAGACAGGGGAGAAGATGGGAACATGGGAAGGGAAGGGAGTACACACACATCACACACACACACACACACACACACACACACACACACACACCTCCCCACTGAGCCTCTCTACAGCTGAGAATCCAGACATCCAACACTGGGCCGGAGAGATGACTCTGTGGTTAAGAGCAGAGGCTTCCCAAGGACCTGGGTCCCAGCACCCACACAAACATTTACAATAGGGAGACAGTTCAGTGGTGGAGGTGATTTCTCTCTTGAAAGGAGAAAAATTCCCAGAGTGGGTTATGGAGGGCTAGGTTGAAGATTCTAGCACTTGGCAGAGTTCTTTGTCCTTGGACCTGCTCTTTGATTGACAGATTTATGGATGGGGGACTTGTTCTATGGCTTTCCTAGAAAATCAGTTTCAGGCCCTCACCCTCAATGTCCCACTTAACAAACAAAAGTTTTAAAAATAATTGTGTGTGTGTGTGTGTGTTGACCTGAGTGCAGGTACCTTGGAGACCAGAAGAGGGTGCCAGATCCCCCAAACGGGAGTTACAGGTAGCCGTGAGTTGCTAGGTGTGAGTACTGGGAACTGAACTCAGCTCCTCTTCAAGAACAGCAGGCTGCTCTTCAGTGCTCAACTGTCTCCTCAGCTAATTTTGCAAGAGAAAAGCAGTGATGAGGAAAGAAATCAGGCAGCATCACAACTGCCTGTCAGATTTCTGAATTCAGAACAACCTGCAAAGATTAGAGGGGCAAAGAAAAAGGCAGGCAGAGGGCTTTGTTTCCAACCAAAGGCACTCCAAAGGGAAGACTGTCCCTTCCCAGCAAGGCGTCAAGGCTTGGCCGTTAGCTTTCTAAGCTCATTTTTGTTCTGTCTCTTTAAGGTTTTAATTTGCTCTGTTATACCTGTACCTTGAAGTGCTTTCCCATGACCCTGTAGTGGTTTCAAAGTTTTAGGTCTTACATTCCGGCCTTTGATCCATTTGAATGGAGTTTTGCACCAAGTAAGTTTTGATTTCTCTCTTCTGAGTATATCTAGTTTTAGATACTAGTTTTATAAAATAGTTTATATCTAGTTTTTTAAGCACCATTTGCTGGAGGGGCTAGCTGTCTTCCAGGATCATCTTTTTTTTAAAAAAAAAAATAATAACAATTTTACTTGTTTAGCCTTCATGTGCATTGGTGCTTTGTCTTCATGCATGTCTGTGTGAGGGTGTATGAATCTTTCAAACAGGAGTTACAAGACAGCTTTGAGCTGCCATGTGGGTGGTGGGAATTAAACCCAGGTCCTCTGGAAGAGCAGCCAGTGCTCTTAACCTCTGAGCCCAGTCCCCATAATCATTCTTATTGCTTCTCTTAGGGGTAGCTGTATTATAGCTCTTGTGTTGCTGTGGTTACCAAAAGCTATTAGCACTGCTTTTCTGATAGTGAGGCAGGAGGGTGCGGCTGTGAGGGAGGCTGCAAGGCCTTATATAATGGCTGTAAAACTGTCATAGGAGAAATGCTAGTCGGCAAAGAAGAAGGCTGGAAAGTCCCAGCTGATGATAAGAACTGGCTTGGGTCTTTTAGGAAGGCATTGAGGTCACAGGGGGGCCTGTGGCTCAAAATGACATCTAAGCTCACAGCACCTGGGGTGGTGACTAAGATGCTAATGACACCTGTGATGCATGAAGTCATAAATATAACTACCAGTAACAGCTAAAGCTGGAAAAGCCCTCCGTATCCAAGAAACCCTGTCTGCTGTGGGTACTGGAGACCAAACTCAGGTTCTCTGATGAGCAGCAAGCACCTTAACTGGTGAAACATCTCTCCAGGCCCTTCTAAATTCTTTTGCACTTCTCCCTCCACCCCTCAAAAGTATGCCTTATCTTTATTTTATTCTTTTATTGCCATTGCTATGTTTGTATGTATGTGTGTATGTGTGTGAGTGCAGGCACATGTGTGTATATGTGGTCAAAGGACAACTCTCTGGAATTGATTTTTTTTTCCCATCATGGGATCTGGGAATCAAACTCAGGTCATCAAGTTTGTGCACTAAGTGCTTTTGGCCTCTGAGCCATTCTCACTGTCTTCAGAAGTATACTATACTTCAGAACAAACTGTCTGCTACCAACTACACATCTCTGTCCCATTTCTTGTTCCAGGACAGAGCCTCCCTGAGGTACTCATTGGCCCCCCATTATCTGTTGATATCAACAGTGTTCTGATGTTATTGGAGTTTTAGGGCAAAAGTGCCAACTCTGGGAGTTTCTAGGGACAAGGCTCAGCAGCCCATATTAAAGGGACTAGTAATGATGAAAAGTAGACACAGGACATTGAATCCACTGAAAAGAGGAACAAATAAAAGATCTCAGTGACCGAAGGTCCACTTTCAGAGCACCGACATGAACTGTAGGAAGAAGTGGGCGGGGCCAAGGAGCTACATGACCAAGATTCTAGCTCAAGCCTTGGTCAGGCTGATCACCACCTCAGTTCTTCGGCAATGGGGCCTGAGAGAAGCAAGCGTTTATTGATTAAAGGGAGCATGCTGATTCCTAAAAGTGGCCACGCTTGTTTCAGGTGCAGCTTTCCATCACCCACAATTCCCCTGATGCTGCTGCTTGGGGGGAACTTCAGTTACTGATCATAAATATGTGTAATATCGGTCCTGCTTTTAGAATCCAAGAAGGCCACAGGCTTGGGGTGATGTCTGGGTGCCAGGACACTTACCTTTTAATTGCCTTATGTAATTTCTAAGCACTAGGTTCTGAGTTTTCTAATAAGACTGCCGTGTTTCTTTGCATGCATGTGCAAGTGTATGTATGTGTGTGTGTGTGGTTTAAATTCATATGGAATATAATTCATTTATTTGTATTAATAGCCTTTTAATTTAATAAACTTTACTATTAAAAACTGTGCAAATAAATAAAAACATCACACACTAAAATTAATCAGATCCAATGTATATTTAACTCAGTGAACCTCTATAAAGTTGGGCTAGGCATTTGAAATGGAAGCTATAAAGCTTCTATTATCAATACTTTTCTGATATGAAATATATTCTATGTACTTACCCACCACTCAAACTAACAAGTCTGTGACAGGATCAGAACTAAAACAGTAACTAGCTTTATAACTTCTTTCATATCATGTCTCCTACCTTTTTTTTTAAAAGACCAGTAGTATTTGGTTTTATTCTAGGTCCTGAGCTACCTAGTCTCTGATACTTGATCACCTAAAATACTGTCGGGTATAGAGTCCATCTCCTGAATGGATCTTAAGTCAAAGCAGATATTATTGATTGGTATATTAGTCAGGGTTGTCTAGAGTAATAGAACTTATAGAACATACACACATACACATATACATACATACACACACATATATGTATGTATACACACACATACACACATATTTCTGCAATGGCTGGCTGTGAATCCATACTATCCCCCCAAATGGTCCTTAATTTTAGCTTCTCTCCCCATATTCCCTCCTTCAACCCTCTCCCCTCCCTACTTGATCCTCCAATCCAGTCCTGTCCCCCACCCCACCCCCATGAAGTACATTGTTTGGGTGTAAGAATTTGAGATGGGAGCTGATAAGGTTAAACTCAAATCCACCAATGTTCTGGCTCTAGGTCAGCATAGTTTGTTATTTTCTGCAGCTTTTTGGAGATGTCTTTAGGAAGACAAGTGCTTTCTCTGTTGGTGATTTTGATGTTATTGGCTGTGTTGAACTTTCTTGGTTTTCAAGACAGCAGAATCCCAGAGTGAGGGACTTCTCTCTTTCTCTATCCTTTCATTTCTCTTGTCTTCTTCCTCTCTGCATCCTATGCATCCCAGGCTTACTACAAGGATAATCTTGAGTTTCTGGTCCTTCAGCTTCCCCCTCCTAAGTGTTGGGATTTAAAGTTCGTCCACCCATGCCTGCCTAGTTCTATGTAATGCTTGGGGTCAAACCCAGGTCTTTGCATGTGCTAAGCAAACACTCTACAAAATGAGCTACAGTCCAGCCCCAAATTTTACCTTTATTGTGTGTGTGCGCGCGTGTGCGCGTGCGCACGCGCACGTGAAAGCTCAGCTGTGCTGTTTTCTCTCCACAAGCATACACATGGAGGTCAGAGGACAACCACAGGAGTTGGGTCTCTCCTTCCACCATTACAGATCCCAGGAATCCAACAAACTTAAGTCATAAGCTTTGGCAGCAGCCATCTCCTCAGCCCAGAATTTAGTGAATAACAATAAAGTCACAAGCTATGCCAGATTTTCCGTTTCTCTGAGTCTGACCTGGGGACGTTTTTTCGGTGTCCATTGGTCTGAGACATTGGAGTCTTTGCCATGGCGACGACTATGTCAACAACACATGTTTACTCAAGACTGCATCTGACCTCACACGCTCACTCAGAGCTCCCTCGGACCCTCACAATTGACAACAAAGGGAGGTCAAAAGCATACAGATGGGAAAGGAAGAAGTCAAAAATATCACTCTTTGTAGATGATATGATTGTATACTAAGTGACTCAAAAAAATTCCACCAGAGACCTCCTAAACCTGATAAACAACTTCAGCAAAGTGGCTGGATATAAAGTTAACTAAAAAACGAGACCGTTTTTAGAAAGGAGGGGGGTATGTCAAACTTTCATTAAACCATTGCTTGCACATGAAACTGAGGAAAAGAATCTTCTTTGAGGCAGGGTCTTCCAATCAAACCCAAAACTTTCTCTGGCTAATCTCACTAGCAAGGCAGCTTGTTCTGAAAACCCCATCTCTGGCCTACCAAGGTCAGAATTATGGATGGGTCACCACACCCAATGGGCATGCATTTGGATTTCTGGGTCCAGTCTACTTGCTTGGGAAGCAAACATTTTAACTGAAACCATCTCTCAGTCCTCATGATTGGTAGTCTGAGGCCAGCCAAGCCACATAGCAAGATCTTGTCAAAAAGAGAGGGAAAGGGAGGGGAGGGGGATTTGATTCTGGGCTTCTTAGAACTCAAGGCAAGAACAGAAAGAATGGTATGTAAAACTGTCATCAGTTTAAAAATCAGGCAGAGCAGGAGGGGTGCATACTCTTTCAGAAGCACTTTTAGTCGGGGGAGCAAGCAGGCACTCAGCAGGTTACTGGGATGTTAGACCCCACAGGTTCTTCACCTTTTTGTTTGTCTTTTCTTCAATTTCTTTAAGGGATTTTTTTCATTTCTTTTTTAAGTACCTCTATCATCTTTATAAAGTTGGTTTTAAGGTCATTTTCTTGTGCTTCAGCTGCATTGAAATGTTCAGGTCTCGCTGTCATAGGAGAGCTGGGCTCTGAGGGCGTCATACTGCCCTGGCTGTTGTGCTCTTACACTGGCCTTTAGGCATCCTGATCTTGGATGACTGTAGGTCTAGATGCTGGATTCTGAGTTTGTCCTTGTTGGATGAGTGCTTTGTTTCTTGATTTCTGTTTCCTCTTTGGTCTCTGTGGCATGTATTTTTGGCAGCCTATTTGACCTCTGAACCACTAGGGAGTCTCTGACCAGGTTCGAGGCTGGACTTTGTAATTTGCTGGGCCTTTGGTGCAGCAGAGGGGTCTCTGTTTTTCTGATGGGTGTGGCCTGCAATTGAGCAGCTGGAGTCTGTTCTTCTGACTGGTGTGGCCAAGGGCAAGCCAGTGAGGTGGGAGCAGGGAGGTAGTAGAATAGATCTGAGGGACCCAGATCTAGGGAGTGAGGCGGCTCAGCTGGCAGAGGTTCACTTACCTGCCCTTCTGACTGGGGTGATGAGCAGCTGAAGTCTGCCAGAACTGGGGACAGGGACCCAGTCATGGTGTGGGCAGCCTCACAGATTCTCTTGTGGCCTCTCTTGTCCAGAGGCTTGATTGACAAACTGTGGTTTGTTTGGGCCTTACCATGGAAATAAGCCTGTGGCATCTAAGGAGGTCGTTCACGTGTAAGTGATCACGAACGCCTGGCCAAGCCCATGGCTCAGACACTTTCAACATCAGTTCAGAGACGGTACCTCAACCTGACTTCCAGAAAGAAGAGCTTTGTAAAAATAACACAAGACACCCAAAAAACCCCAGGGAAGCTTCCTTCAACTGCAGCTTGCTCAATGCTGTGTTACCCTTGTGTGAGGCTGTGGAGAAAGAGAAAGTGAAAATACCAGCACTGAATGCAGTGCCCGAGCAGAGGCTTCAGCTGGAGGGAATTCCCAGCCTGCTTATTTTGGCATTCTCACAGTGTACTCCTGCTAGGTAGTGGAAAACAGCCAGGTCTGACATCTCTAGTAAGAGTCATCCCTGCTCAGAGGCAAACATCCGGGCTCTAGGCTTTCTTTGCACCCTGAGCAGCACACAAGCTGGCCCAGTTGCAATGTTTGATTTTGTATTCAAAGACAGAGTGTTTCTGGGGCACTTGGTTGGGATTCAATTTGCGTATTTTGCTGCCTTCTCTCCTGATTCTTTTCCAACTGCCTGTACTGTAATTGCCTATGCAAAGGCTTAGTACCACATCAACCCTTCTATCAATCCTGAAGGGCACTTGCAGGTGGTCTTCCAGCCTCTTTGTGTTAATAAGTTCTGCAGCTTACAAGCGAGGGGCACAGAATCAAAAACAGATATTACATCTCTTGCTCCTAGCCTCATCTCCCCCACCCCTTTCTTTCTCTTCCTCCTTTAGTATTGGGCACAGAATTTAGTTTATCGCTTTGTGTAGCCATCTCTTTTGATCTAGCAACTGGAGAGATGGCTCAGTGATTAAGATCAAGGTTTGGTTCCCAGAACTCACTTAGTGGCTCACAACTGCCTGTTATTCCAACTATTCCAGGGGATCCAATACCCTCTTTAGATTCCTCTGGCACTGCACATATCTGGTGCACATACATACACATTAAATAAATAGCATTTTTAAAATACTCGAGTATTAGCTGGGCAGTGCTTGTACACGCCTGCAATCTCAACGCGCTCAGGAGGCAGTCAGATCTTTGAGTTCGAGGCCAGCCTGGTCTACAGAGTGAGTTCCAGGACAGCCAGGGCTACACAGAGAAACTCTGTCTCAAAAAAAAAAAACAAACCCTACAAAACAAAATAAATAAAATATGAGTACTAGTGAATAACTTGAGATGTCACTGCATATCCATATAACCAGATTGATGTGGCAAATTTAATCTTTTGGTCTTCTTTACAAATTAAAAAAAAATAAAATTTACTGGGACCATAGCTTAATAATTAGAGGAGCACTTACTGCTATTCCAGGGGAAGAGAATCCAGGTTCAGTTTCTAACACTCATGTTGAGTGATTCACAGCTGCCTGTAACTCCAGCTCCAGGGGATCCAACATCCTCTTGAGCTCTCCATTGGGTGCATGCATGCATACACATGTTGCATACATTAATATAGACATATGCATACACACGCACACACACACACACACAAACACACGCGCGCACGAGTGCGCGCAAAGCCATTATGGTGGTGCACACCTATAATATCAGCACTGATAGGCAGAGGTAGATCTCTGAGTTCGAGGCTAGCCTGGTCTACAGAGTGAGATCCAAGCTACCCAGCGCTACATAGTGAGACATGTCTAAACTTTTAAAAAATGTAATTATATTTATATATCTACTTATGACATATACATACACACACATGCATAGTAACCACTGATCCATTGCCCTGTATTCATCTCCCTGTCCCTGAATTCTAATTAATTAATTAATTAATTAATCAATTTACTGGAAACAGAGTTTTACCATGTTGCCCTAGGTGGCCTGGAATACGTTATGTAGACTGGGTTGACCTTGAATTTGTGCCAGTCCTTCTGCCCTTGACTCCAGGGCACTGGAATTACAAGTGTGTGCCGCCAAACCTTGCCCATCAGGGATGGAATCTTTACAGTGGTAGGTCCCAGGCACAGGTTCATTCTTAGCCTGCTAAGTGAGAGGCTGGGAGGAAGAGTGTCGTCTTCTAACACAGCTGGGCAGTGTTACAGTCAACAGGAGTTCATATAGGGGCGGGGTATGCCCTTACTGTCTACCTCAAGTCAAAGACAGGGAGCAAATCCCCCACTTAGTATATGGAGCTGGGGCATTCTGCGGCAGCGTATGAAGTTCTGAGCATGGCAGCTCTGGGGTTTTCCCTGTTTGCATGAGACATATGATTCACTTTTCTGGCTCATTTCCTTTCTGGACTCTTGGCTCCAACTCTTGACTTGGTCTTTTAGAAAAAGAACACTTCTCGGAAATGGGCATCACTTGGCCAAGCCACTTACAGGGAGTTGGATCTTCATCCATGCATGGATTAAATGCATTAAAAATAAGCTCCAAGTTACCAATAAGACATTAGTGTTTCTAATTAGGAAAGAAATCACAGCACTCCCACCTTGATGTCATTTAACCTAGAGCAATACCAGATTTGAATTCTCTACTTCATATTCCCTGTGTCTTCTGTCCTCTTGTCTGTCTGTTGTATGAGTCTGAATCTGCGCCTGCTAGGAGGCTGTCTTGTAAGTCTGTCCCTGTGTCCGTATCTGTCCCTGTGTGAGAATGTGTCTGTGCATGTCTTTCCATAACAAAGGGCTTTACCCCCTGTTTCAGTGAACAGCACCAGGGGCCTCAGATGGGGGGAGGAATTCAGGGGATTACTTAAAATGTCAGAGCATGCCGGGCAGTGGTGGCACACGCCTTTAATCCCAGCACTTGGGAGGCAGGTGAATTTCTGAGTTCGAGGCCAGCCTGGTCTACAGAGTGGACAGCCAGGGCTACACAGAGAAACCCTGTCTAGAAAAAAACCAAAAAAAAAAAAAAAAGTCAGAGCACTTGAAAACAAAGAATATAATGTAATTGTGTTTTTATTGTGTAATTTTAAAATGTGTTCAATTATTAATTAGCCATTAAGTTACCCCCAAAACAGTGTGCTGTTCAGCCAGCCCCTATTGCTTTCTGATCCCACCCTCAGATAGCTGGGGCAGAGGTAGGCTGCTGATGTCCCTGTGGGCAGGTGGCTTGTTCTTACTCATGGTAGTATTTTTCCTTCTTGTGGCTCTTCTTGTGGCTTTTCCTTCTTGTAGAAGAATGCTCTTCTTCCTCCAGAATGAGATCCAACATTCTCATGACTGTGGCTACGGCCAATTTTGGGCAACTGGCCTTCTTCCTCTTGCCTTGCTTGGATTTGATCATGGGAACAATGGCTTCCCCTTCATAGGTGTGGCCACACGTTATTTTTCAGTGATTACTTCAGTTCCATCTGTGTTATGGGGCAGATGAAATTGGTCTGTGTCTAGGTCAAAATCCTAACCTCATCAGCTCCTTCTGTGCCATCATTCTCTCTATCCCATCATTCTCTCTGCCTGCATGCAGACCACAATGCTTTTTTAATTCCCCACTGGTTCTAGCAAATTCACCCAGGGCCTTATTCATACTGTACTCATGACTCAACTTCAGTCCACAATGTCCAAGGTGTTAGAAACCGTGTCCATTTCAGAGCTGATGCAGAATTGGAAGTTTTTTAAGGATGAGAGGGCAGACAGAACACCACTGAAAGATACGTACGAATGAAACCCTAATTTCTACTGTGATGCCTGGCATCTTGAAATTGTTACATGGCTGCACCATCGAGCTCAGTTGTATCAACTTGAATGTCAAATGCCCAGACCACTCCATTTTACAGAAATCTTTAAAATGTTTTTACAAGAGATTAAGTCACTGACTTAGGTAATATGCAATATTACAAACACCATTATTAATCAATAACCAAATGTTGTATTCAATATTTAGGGTGAATATTTATTTTAGAAGGGCACTTTCAACCTCTGTATTTGCTGTTTTCAACAAATGATACACAAACATTACTTTGGGTCAGGGGCAGGGAAGAGTACGTAACTTGAGATTACAGCTATGCATTAGGTTGTAAAAGTTGATTACATGGACATCCAAGGCAAGTAAGGTTAGTTTCACATTGCTCTTTTAAAGGCAAATTAAATAAGTAGGCTGAGTACACAGTAGGATGGCTCAAAGCATATTATTAATATGGCTGTGAGGTCCAGCAGGAGCTGCAGTCTCTTAGAATGTAAGAGATATTTCCATCATAATGCATTGCCGCAGGTGTAGACATTCTCTGGGCTCTTCGGGGGTCCAAGGAGCACCAGTAACGTTAGTAATGATGAGGTGACGAAGCAGCTCACTGGTAGAATGCTTGCTTAGCATGTGTGTGAACAGGTTTAATCTCAAACATGCATGGGCGCACGCACACACACACACACAAGCATGAGTGTACATGGACACACATGTGCACACACACAAACACACACATGCTGCACATGCATGGACATGCACACATACATGTGCACATACATATACACACATGCATGTGCACACACACAAGCATGTGCACACACATATACACAGTCATTCATGTGCACACACACAAACACACATGTGCATGTGCACACACATATATACACACATGCATGTGCACACACATATTCACACACAAACACACATATGCATGTGCACACACTTATATACACACATGCATGTGCACACACATATACACACATACATGTGCACACAGATATACACACACAAACACACACATACATGTGCACACACATATACACACATGCATGTCCACACACATATACACACATATATACACACACATGCATGTGCACACACATATACACACACATGCATGTGCACACACATATACATAAACAAACACACATGCATGTGTACACACACACATGCATGTGCACACACATATACACACACAAACACACATGCATGTGCACACATATACACACACAAACACACATGCATATGCACACACATACACACACATGCATGTACATGCACATGCACACTTGCACAAATGTATACACACACACAGCTCTCCTTTATCTGGTACTATATCCCAGCCTCTCCCTACACACTTTCTCACAATCTCTGTAGTTTATTCACAGTATGCTTACAGGTGATGTAGGTGAGCCGGGGTCATAGTCCTCATCTGCAGATGAAGAAACCTGGGAAGAGAGACATTTGAGGACTTGCCCAAGGTTATAAAGTGGTGGGAGATTCTTTGGACCCTCTACTTTGTTCTCCTTGATTTAAAAACATTGTTTTATTATATTAAACATTCTACATTTTTTTCATTTGTTAGTCCATTCTTAAAATTATTCAGGGATTTTTTTTTTTGTAGTTTTCAGTGTTGAAGTCTTTTACCTCTTTGCTTAAATCAGTTTCTAAGTTACTCTTTCTTTCTTTCTTTCTTTCTTTCTTTCTTTCTTTCTTTCTTTCTTTCTTTCTTCCTTCCTTCCTCCCTCCCTCCCTCCCTCCCTCCCTCCCTCCCTTCCTTCCTTTCTTTCCTTCTTTCTTTTGTTTTTGTCTTGCTGGGCTGGGACCCAAATTATAGCTCCTATGTCTAGCAAGCACTTCACCACTAAGCTGCACTCCCAGGTTAGCATTTATCTACTTATTTGGTGCTATTGATTTTAAATGAAATTATTTTTATATGTTTTTCCATAATGTTCCTCCCTAGGTTAGAAATTGGTATATGTGTGTTACTGTGTGTCCTAGAACTCTGCAGAATTCATTGGCTGGTTTTAATGATTTTGACATTTTCTTTCTTTCTTTTTTCTTTTTTCTTTTTTTTTTTTTTGGTTTTTTGGTTTTTCGAGACAGGGTTTCTCTGTATAGCCCTGGCTGTCCTGGAACTCACTCTGTAGACCAGGCTAGCCTCAAACTTAGAAATCCGCCTGCCTCTGCCTCCCAAGTGCTGGGATTAAAGGCGTGTGCCACCACCGCCCAGCGATTTTGACATTTTCTAGTTATGCAACAATGTCACCTGTGAGAAGACAACTTCAATTCTTTCTTTCCAGTGTAGATGTCTCTGAAAAAGATCAAAAGGTAGGAAGGGTAGAGTCTTGGGTAAGTAGCAGGGAGGGGTCCTGGAAATGGGTTGCTTTCTTTAGTTTTACACTTTGTATGCATGTGCGTGTGCGTGTGTGTGTGTGTACATGCATGTGCCATATCATATGGGTGGAGGTCAAAGGGCAGCTTGCTGGCATGTGTTCTCTCTCTACCATATGGTTCCCAGGAATTTATCTGAGGTCCTTAGGCTTCAGTGCAAGTGTGTGTACTTGCTCAATTGATTTTGCACACAAATCCTTTTCTTTTTTGTATTTTATTTATGTATGTGTGGGGGGCAAGCCTATATATGACTGTGGAGATCAAAGGAAAACCTGCTGGAGTTGGTCCTTTCCTCCCACCGTGTGGCTATTAGTTATCAAACTCAGCCTGTCAGGGCGGCAGCGAGCAGCTTTACCCACTGAGCCGTGCCACCAACTTATGGTTTGTTCATTTAATTTTTTTACAACTCTCTCCTCTTTTCTTGCCTACTTGCTCTGGCTAGCACCTCCAGGGCACTTATTTTACCATTTGCTGTGGTTTGCTAGTATTTTGTTAATCACATTTGTGTAATATTCATCAGAGATACTTAAATGTAGTTTTCTTTTCTTACAGAGCCTCTGTCTGGCTTTGACCTCAGGTGACTTGGATGTCATAGGGTGTCTTGGGAACTGTTCCCTTCTCTTTGATTTTTGGTAATGGTTTGGAGGAATTAATATTAATCTAAGTCTCTGGATTTACCAAAAAAAAAAAGCCTCAGTGTGTGTGTGTGTGTGTGTGTGTGTTGGTATAGTTACACATCTTTGAGTGTGTATATAGCTATATGCCAGCCTCTGGTGGTGGTCTTCACTAGCCATCCACCTTGGGTTTGAAACAGGACCTCCCACTGGCCTGGAGCTCACCACATGGCTAGGCTGGCTACCCAGCAAGCTTCAGAATTCCTTTTGTGTCTCTGCTTCTCCAGTTCTGGCACAACAAGTGTGCACCTCCATCCCCAGCTTCTAATATGGTTCCTAAGGATCAAATTCAGGCTCTCATGATTGTACAGTAAACACTTTACCGCCTATGTCATCTCCCCAGTCCAAGGAAGTATTTGATTACTAATTCTTTCTCCTTATTTATCTGCGTAGGTCTATGTATATCTCCTGTTTCTTTGTGATTCGGTCTTGGTGGTGTGTTCTCTAGGAGTTTGTCCATTTGTCAACGGTGCTCACCAGTAATTGTTTTCCTGTGTGTAAAATTATTAGGTGTGTCCTGATTTTAGTTATTTGATTCTGGCCTCCCTCCCAGCCTCTTTAGTTGGCTGGTTTGCCTCTGGGAACTTGGCGGTTCTAGGGATCCCATAGACATGAATGTTGGTCCCTTTGTGTCCGGTGTAAGTTCACTCAGCATCTTGCTCCTCCCTGCAGCAATGTCACTTACTTCCTTAAACACATTCGATGGAAACTCAGATGTGGAGAAGGGACAGTAAGCCGTGTCCTTTTCATAATGATGAACCTCAGAAGAGAGTAGCTAATTGACTATTCAAAGTCGTGAGCTGGTTAGAAGCAGGACAAGGGATAGATAGAGTCTGTTTTCTTGGCTTCAGGGTGTTTTCTGAGCTGCAAGGGGGTGAGAATGGAGATGATCCCGCAAGGTCCCAGTCCTTAGACTCTGGTGATGAATGGGATTGGAAAGAAGACAGGATGACGGTCTTCTCTAGTGTCTTAGGTGTTTCTGTCTTCTCTTTCCTACCTGAGATTCCAGAGTCTCAGGTCCCAATTGGGTCTGTCACTGTGCCTTTGAGCAACACCCTTAACTCCCATGTCCCCATGAGTGAGAAATGCTGGTAAGGATGCAGACGCTAACCAACCAGTGAGATGATGAAGGCAGGGTTGGGCAGTGGTTAGGACAGTGCTTGGACACAACTGTGGCTCTATGGGCTGTCAGGGAAATCTGGCCAGCAAGTATATTACCTTGTTTGGTCAAACCCTTTTCCCATTCAGTAATCTAAAAAAGATAAATGGGCATCTGGTGGGGCAAAAATTATAAAGTTGTCTTAAATGACTCATCCTTGTGTCAAACTTCAAGAAAGGGACCTCCCTGAACTGTGGGAGTCAACAGGATCAAGGGAGGCCAGGACGGTAGCACGAAGGGTACTGGGAGGAGTGTTATTTTTGTCAGCGTGTCTTTATCTGGCTCAGACAGCCTCAAGTCCAGACAAGGCTGACCTGCTCACCCCCCTTCAGATAATACCAAATGTTAAAAAGCAAAATACTCACATTCTGTGTTCTCTGAGCTCCGAGACCTGTAGTCCCTACGCATTTTACTTATGGGACAACACAGCTAAGTTCATTCTTTCTGTCACTACAGGGCCTCTCTACTGTACTTGGAAGTCACTGATTTGATTAGACTGCCTGGCCAAGAAGCCCTGGGGGATGCACATTTCTTTATCTCCCTAGTACTGGGACTACACCACCCTGCCTAGCTTTTATATGGGTGCTGGGCTATAAAAGTCAGACTTTTGTTTTGCTTTGTTTTGTTTTACATTTTTATTGCTTCTTTGTGAATTTTATATCATGTACCCAAACCCAGTCATCTCCCTGTCCCTTCCTATCCTCCCTCCTCCCTGGAAACCTTCCTCCCAATGAGAAAACAAGAACAAAAAAAGTAGAATAAAAAAATTATGTCATGAAAATTGGAGTATGTCACACGGTGTATCTTTTTTGTCTCCACATCTTTACTTGCAAATGTTCGTTGCAATGAGTCATTGGTCTGGTTCAAGGTCTCTGGCTTCTGCTACACAATCTATACTGGATTCTCAGAGGGACTCCTTGTGCATAATCCTGACGTTGCCCTGTGTCGTGGAGATCCTTTGCACTCCAGCAGATCAGACATGGGGTAGATGTTAGGGTAGGCCAACTCAGTGCCCTGATCTGGACCTGAGTGGAGGCTGCCAGCTCTCTCCTACACCTGTACCACCAGGACGAGTTCTCCAGCACTGCCCTGGCTAGCTCACCCAATGCTGCAGCTGGCAAAGAACAGAGTCAACTCTCCTGCTCTCAGGTTCTAAGGGCTGGCTCAGCCATGGCTTCTCTACCAGGGCCAGTTGTACTGCATTGTCTAGGTGATGTGCGGGGGCCACTCTCCCAAATGTTTCAGCCAGTGAGGGGCAGGGCCAGCTCTCCCTTGCTCAAGCTCTTGGGGTCCTGATCACTTACCCTGCTGCAGTCAAGGTCAACTCTATCGTGATGCCCTGGCAAGGGGTAGAGCTCACTCCAAATGTGGTAGTCAGTCAGGGGCAGAGCTAGCTCAGCAACTTAGGCAGCAGTACAGACCAGAGACATTTTCATGGCCTTTAGTGGAAATAGGGGCCTCAAACATTGCCATAGGACCATGAACCCAGCAATGGCTACCCAGCATCAATCTGGACCTGGATGTCCCCCATGGCCTCAAGTGGCAGTGTAGGCCACTCAGATCAGCATGTTCTACCCCACCCTAAACCCCAGGCAGCATAGTTGTCAGATATCCACAAGGTCTTTGGTAGCAGCCCAAACCACAGACATCCTCTTGGCCTTGGGCTGTAGATACAGACAGACCCCAGCTGCAGCAGGACCATGACAGGCATGGTCTTTGGTGGCAGCCCAGGCCAGGACCTCATCATGGTTTCCTCATATCTGCCTGTTCCTCATTGCCGTCGAGTCTCCAGTTCCAAATTTCTCCATGGTGTACGAACCCTTTGGGTTGGCCTTCTCTTCCTCTCCACCAGATACGCATCCTTCCCACCTCTCTCTCACACACTCATCCACCATAGTGGCACCTTCAGCAAGTGCCTGGGTGTCTTTTTTCTGACTACTCTGGGCCAACATGGCCAGCACAGTTGCCTTGTGTTTGTTTGTTTTGTTTGCGACAGTTTCTCTGTGTAGCCCTGACTGTCCTAGAACTCACTGTGTAGACCAGGCTGGCCTCAGATGAAAGTTAGAATGTCATGCTTGCACGGCATATACTTTACCCATGAACCATCCCTCATCCCTGTTCATGGCTGGTTGTTATGTCACAAAGGCATAATTAAGTAATTGGAAAAAGACTACATGGTCATAAACCTAGAATATTTACGGTTTCTCTACTTCTGGTCTTGGCTAAGCCAGGTCCCTCTATAGAGATACTAGACTTTTAATTGAGGTTGCATTTAATCTCTAGAACAATGTCAGCTCATTCTTTCTTTCATTGCCCCAATGTGGTAATTCCAATTATTTATATCTTTAGTTTGTATCAATAATGTTTGATTGACGTAGTGTCTTATCATATAGCCATGACTGGCCTGGAACTTCCTTTATAGACCAGATGAACTCAAACTATCAGAGATCCCCCTGCCTCTCCAGTGCTGGGATTAAAGGTGTTTTGTGGTTTTAATGGAGTTCATCTTCTAATAGATTTATTCTAAGGCCCATGATTTTTTTTAAAAGATTTATATTTATTTAATGTGAGTACACTGTAGCTATCTTCAGACACACCAGAAGAGAGCATAGATCTTATTACAGATGGTTGTGAGCCACCATGTGGTTGCTGGGAATTGAACTCAGAACCTTTGGAAGAACAGTCAGTGCTCTTAATCGCTGAGCCATCTCTCCAGCCCAACCATGATTTTTTGATATTACAAATTGTATTATTTTGTAAAAAAAAAAAATTTTTTTTTTTTTTTGGTTTTTCTAGACAGGGTTTCTCTTGTAGCCCTGGCTGTCCTGGAACTCACTCTGTAGACCAGGCTGGCCTCGAACTCAGAAATCCGCCTGCCTCTACCTCTCAAGTGCTGGAATTAAAGGTGTGCGCCACCACTGCCCAGCAGTAAGTAAAATAAATAAAATAAAATAAAATAAAATAAAATAAAATAAAATAAAATAAAATAAAATAAAATTAACTGTATAACTGTTTTACCTGTATGTGTCTGTGAAACAAGCGCGTGTCTGGTGCCTGTAGGAGCCAGTAGAGGACATTGATACTCTGAAACTGTTACAAATGGTTGTGAGCTGCCATGTGGGTGCTGGGAATCGAACCCAGGTCCTCTAGAAGAGGACCCAGTGGTCCTAACTATTGAGCCATCTCTCCAGCTCCGACATGTTATGCTGGTTGACTATGCCTTAGAATCACCTGGGAAGAGAGTCACAATAAGGAATTGTCTACACTGAGTTGGTTGGTAAGCCAATCTGTGAGGGATTATCTTAACTAAGCTAAGAGAAGTGAAAAGACCCAGCTTACTGTGGGAGGCATCATTCCCTAGGCAGAGGGTCTTAAACTGCTAAGAGTGGAGAGTTGAGCTGAGCACAAACAAGCAAGCGAGTGAGCATGCAGGAATCCATTCTTCCTGCTCTTAATTGTGAATGTGATGTGACCAGCTGTTTGAAGTTCCTGTTTTGACATCCCCACAATGATGAATTGTAGGCTGTAATCATAAGCTGAAATAAACTCCTTTCCCCCCCGATGTTGCTCTTTGTCATAAATGAAACTGACACACCTTTTATATATAGCTATGGGGAATCCATCATCCATGCTGGAGTGAGATTTTAGATAGTTGCTTTGGGGGTCACCCACACAATCCCTCATCTATACTCTGTAACTAAACCTAAAAAAAATATTGATTCCCCATGCTGGACTTTGGTGCAATCATTATTTGGCTTTGACTTGTCACTGATGCCCTATCTAGGGTGAGTAGACATTTGTTCACGTCTCCACAGGAAAAGTCCATGCAACAGACCCACTGACATGTGTACTATCAGTCAACCAATGAAGTAGTTGATAATTACAAAGGAAATTTGATCTTCTTTCTCTGGGCAGTCAGGGTCCAGATTCAGATCCTGCTTTTGCCTCATTGTTCATTCACTCCACAACCCATGGTTTCCTTCTTAACTACTCTGCCTCAGAGTGTGCTGCACCTTCTGATTTAAAGATGAAGACTTCTTTGATGAAGACTTGCTTGGAAATGGATGTTGAATAGCTCTGCATTCTTCTCATCATGTCTGTCCTCCTATGGTTTGGCTTTGCACCTCCAGATTCTTGACCATGCAGCCTCAATATTTCTCCAATTGTGTCAATAGTATTCCAACAACAGAAAATTTTTGTCAAGTGATTTAGAAAATATCTTTTACCTTGAGTCATAGATACATCAGTATTACATTTTTTAAAAGATCTGCTTTATTTTTATGTGTGTTTTGCCAGCTTACATGTCTGTGCATCCCCAGGGCCCAAGGAATGCAGAAAAGGATAGTTGTGAATCACCATATGGGTACTAGCAACCAAACCCAAGTTCTCTAGAAGAACAGCCAGTACTCTTAGCCACTAAACCATCTCTTCAGCCCCAAACACCAGCATTTGAAAGGTTCTCCTCAGGGAGATAGAAAATGGCTCAACAGTTAAGGCCACTGGCTGCTCTTCCAGAGGACCCAGATTTAGTTCACAGCATCCATATGTCAGTGCATAACTGTCTATAACTCCAGTTCCAGGGGATCTGAGGGATATAGGGGATACCCTCTTTTGAATTCTTCAGGCACCAGGCATTCATCTGGTCCACTTGCAAACATGCAGACAAACACTTACACATATAAAATAAAAATAATTTTTAAAAAAGGTTTAGCTGAGCCCTGCAGTAAATAACCTGTCTAATTTCACTGAAACCCCCAGGGCCCAGCACAGGTACCTATGTGCACATCCACATATACACACATCTGAGCTGGGTGAGGTAGATTTGAACCTGTGCTGTATAAAAAGAATTCACTGGTCTTGTGACCACATTTCAGAGGAGCAGTTATGAGAAGTTTGGTGGGAAAATAAGTGTTTCTTGGAACAGAGTTTGGAAAATTCTGACTGACATAACAAATCAACCTCTAGGCTTGAATCAGACTCTGTTGTCTGGCCATTACAGAGTCTATTTATCTAAGCTTTGGTGTATCAAAGTAATCTTCTCACAGGGTATTATTAGAATTCAAATAAGATGCAAATCCTTAATAGCAAACAGTTGCTGGGTGCTTCTGAGCTGGGTACACGGGCCTACCCCCCATCTGTCACTATCACATTCAGTGCACTCCTATGTGGTAGATTCTGTCATTGCATGTGACAGTGCTCCTCGACTCCTCCAGAGCCACACAGCCTTACCTGGAGGAGCCAGGGTTTAAACTAGAGGGCCCAATCTAAAGTCTAGATCTTGTCCCATTGTCGCTTCCTGTTTCCTTAGCTGTGCTCTTCAGTTACCAGGAGCCCTGGGAGTATGGCTCAAGCTTCTACCTATTCGTTTCAGCCTTGGCTACTTTAGCTCAAAGGCAATGACAATCTTTGAGCACTTGGGCTGCACCAGCGTGGCGTGGAAATTCCACATTGGCACAGCACAGCTCTCCCACCCTGGGCGTGGCATGACTTTAAGACAATTTGTTCCTGCCGCAGACTGACGATGAAGGGGTGAGGAGGGAGCCGACATGGCACTTGACATCACTGTGGCTCCCCTCCCTCCTCCAGGCCTGGGCTTATACTTATTCTGAGCCAAACTTGCTTTCCAGAACAGACCCTCTGAAGATGCTCGGTCAGGCCTTCCTTCTCTTTCCCTTGCCCTTTCTTCTTAACTTTAAAGTTTCTAATAGATTAAATGTATGCCTGGTAAATACATCGAATGGTGCTGAATGCACACCAAGCACTGCCTTGCCCCCAGCTCTCTCACTCATGCCCTGCTTCTCTGAGTCAGGCAAGCGCTGGGTTGTGAATTCCTGATGTGTAAGAACACTGAGTACTGTTTGGAGGCTGGGGCAAGAGGACCATGAGTTCAAAGCCAGTGTGGACACCAAATCAAGACAACATTTACTTAACAACAACTGAAAAGGGCATGCAACATATAGGTGTGTCACACACCTCTCCACTTCTATAAACCTATGACTCCAATGCACTTTTTTGTTAAGGCAGAGTCTCAAATAGCCAAGGCTGACCTGAAGCTCACTATGTAACTGAGGTTAACCTTGAACTCCTAACCATCCTGCCTCTATTTCCTGAGTGCTGAAATGATAGGCTTACTCCACCACACTCAGTTTATGCTGTTCTGGAGATAAACCTCAGGATTCATGCATGCCAGGCAAGCATTCCATCGACTGAACTACATTCCCAGTCCTATACCTGTTTTGTAAAAGTCCCCGTTTAGCGAGTATCATGTCTTGCTGGGTTTTGTGGGCCCTTGAAGAGGACTCCAATGGTTTATTTACTGGGCTTTGTCTCATTTAGCTCTTCTTGTACACTCCATCATTCAGCTTGGCTAGCCTTGCCCACAGGCCCCAGCTCTGATAGCCCTGTGTACATCCACTCGTACACACACCTGAGCTGGGTGGGGCAGTTTTGAACCTGAGCCACATGATAACATCTTGAAGGTGTGCTAGGAAAGGCTGAACCAGCAACTGGTGACCAGATGCGGATGGTGTAGGACCTCTCTGGATAGCCTGCTTATCTCACCCAGAAGGCAAGGCTCAGCAGCAGGCTCTAGGAGCGATATCCACATAGCCTGTTCATCAGATAACATCTTCACACAAACTTGGCTGCGTGAGGTTTTCATACCTTGTACATGGTCCAGCATCACAGAGCCCACCTCTCCTCTCTGCTACCCCTGCCTCTCTTGAATCCTCTACCCCTGCGTCTTCCTCTGGTTCTCTTCCCTCACAGTGTATCCGAAGTCCCGTAGGACTTGTTAGTGAAGAAGTTTTCTGTCTCCCCCACACCCTGATCTTGAAAGCAACTGGAACTGAATGGAGCCCATGAGATGGGTAAGGGCAGTGCTACCAAGCTTGGGCCCCTGGGTTGGATCCCTAGGATCAGTATGACAGGAGAATCCACTCCAGCAAGCTGCCCTCTGACCTCTACTCCATGTGCCATAACATACGCACATCCATGTGCCCACCCCAAAATAGATAGTAAATATAAAAATTTTAAGAGAGAGATTACAAACAACTGACAAGCATGGGGATACTATAGCAAGCTCCCAAGAGATTTATGTTTGAAGTTGAATAAGCATACTGGGAGCTTGCGTTGGCACCGTCAATTGGAGCAGGATGGCCGGATCAAGGAGCATCAAATGTGCTGAGTGGGTAAGAGAGCGCCTGCCATGCAGTGCCTTGCTGAGAGAAGGTCAGCCCCGGCCATTGCTACAGTTACCTCAGTACAATCCCTGGGATGGGGAGGGCTTGGCTCTTTCCTCTCTCGGGAAATACTGATTTAGGACCATCATTTGCCCACCTTTTAAGAACTGAGGGAGTAAGTTGGCTGAGAGACACTCTGATGTCCTATCTTCAGACCCGGGCTTCTCTAAAGTGGCCTTTTGGGGCTACTGAGATGGTTCAGTGGATAAAGGGACTTGCTGCCAAGAAAGACAGCTTGAGTTGTGTTCCCAGGACCGACATGGTCAAAGGAAGGAACGAGCCTTGCAGCTTGTACTCTGCCCTCCACGCCTTCACACCGCTGTGCATCTGTGATCACCCACAGAGTAAGAAAACAGCACAGATCTTCCTTAGTTCTTAAAAACGTTGATGGGTGGAGAAGTTGCAAGCAGACAGGTGCACAAACCTAAATGAATGGAGTTTAATTACACGTATGGAACAAGTAACTTCAAGTAGCCAGTCGCCTTCCTTCCATCTCTGTGAACATTATATAAATGGAAGAAACAGATGTAGGCTTATCTTTGGCCATTTATATACACTAGAAATAGAGGCAGTTATTGTTATTTATATATTAGGGGAAAGAAGGGCTGGAGGGAAGGCTCAGGGGCTATGCGTCTGTGCTGCTTTTGCAGGGGGCTGGAGTTCTATTCCCAGCAATGAGGCTGAGTGGCTCATGAATTAACTCCAGCTCCATGAGATCTGTCTTAGTTTGGGTTTCATTGCTGTAAGGAACCACCATGACCAAGACAGCTCTTTTAAAGGGCATTTAACTGGGGCTGGCTTAGTAGTTCTGACATTCAGTGTATTATCATCAAGGCAGGAGCATGGCAATGAAGCAGCTGGGAGCTCTACATCTTCTTCCAAAGGCAAACAGAAGACTGGCTTCCATGCAGCTAGGAGAAGGGTCTCAAAGCCCACTCCCACAGTGACACACTTCTTCCAACAAGGACACACCTGTCTCAACAAGGACACACCTCCTAATAGTATTCCTGTGGGACAAGCATTCAAACACATGAGTTTCTGGGGGCCAAACCTATTCAAACCACTACAGGATCCAACTCCCTCTTCTGGCCTCCCTGGGCACCTGAACTTCTGTTCAATGTCCCTTCACAAAACACATGCATACACATAATTAAACAGTTTAAAAACTGAAGGCACTCATGAACGGGGCACGGTGGCACATGCATCTAGGGTGCAACACTCAGAGGGAAGAGGTGGGCGGAGCTCGGTGAGCTCAAGCTCTACATAGTGAGCTCCAGGCTAGCCAGCTCTACAAAGACCCTGTCTTAAAAAAAAAAAAAAAAAAAAAAAGCAAAGCACTTCCAAGAATGGGAGTGTGCTACGGGCTGCAAAAGGGCATAAACTCCAAAGTTGTTTGCCATCTTTTGCTCAATGTTATATATGTAAAATTTCTCCATACTTAAAACTTTAAAACACATTTATTTAGTTTGTGTGTGTGTGTGTGTGTGTGTGTGTGTGCGCAATGGTGCAGGTGTGGCGGTCAGAGGATAATTTGTAGGCATCACTTCCCTCCTTCCACCATAAGGATTCCAGGGGTTAAGTTCAGGCCATAAGACTTGGCAACAAGTACCCATATCCTCTGAGCCATCTTGTCAGCCTTCCTCCATGCTTTTACATGAATTAAAAGTCCATCTTTTCACACTCTGCATACTGGGGCAGCAGACTTTTGTAAAGGGTCAGGGAGTACATGTCTATGTTTCTGTTTGCAAATGCACATCAGACTATAGGTTGGCCATCTGTGGTTATGGAACTGGCATCTCTGCTGTGCAGTCTCGTTTGTAGGACAGATCACCACGTATTTAGTTGTCTGTTCTCCTGGGAAGGACACTTGGATTTTTTTCTATTCTTGGATTCAATGAGGAAGGCAGACTTGTGTCTTGGTGTGTGCCAATGCCAGCTAGGAATGCATGTCCACAATTTGTAGAATGGAAAGTGTGCTGTATTATGTTGTGATAGGTCATGAACAGGTATGTGCAGCCTTAGCTGGCACTGCCAGATTTCCAGAGTGGCTGGACCAATTCATGTCCCACCAGAGAGGCTGCTGCACACTCTTGTTGCATTCAGAAGCACAGGTTATTCGTTATAGTTGTCTGGATGTGCAGCATATCTGCTGTAACTGAGCAGAATCAAAACTGCAAAGAAAATGTGACATACACTTGCAAAGAAGGAGAGCTGCCTCACTAGGAAGCCACAGCTCCCCTGAGCTGAGCCTAAATATGCAAAGTAAACCAAAGCCAGCCAGATCCTTCTCTTCCTTCCTGGAGAGTCTTCCTTTACCAACAGTGTGTTACTAAGACACAGAATGTTGCCTGAAAAAAATGTCAGAGAAAAAGCAAGTCTCTGCCTTTCAGGGACTTCTGCTCATTGCCCTGTAACCCACCATCACTACTTTCTCTTCACTGTTTTGAAAGCGAGAGGTGCTTTTCTCTAGACGTGATCTCTACCCCATTTTTCTAAGCCTGGACTTGAATAAACTGTCTTCTCCACCAGTTTCTGTCTCCCAGTTTGCTTGGGTAAAGATTCAAGTAGGAGGAGGACCCCAGGGACCGGTACCAAAATGGATTCTAGCTTGTAGTTTCCTGATGATGGAGAAAAGCAGCATGGCACCTTTCAATTGACTGTGGCCACTGGGTAATTTTTTTTAAATGAAGTCTTCCTCCTCCTCTGCCTCCTCTTCCTCTCCTGCCTCCTCCTCTTTGTCTTCTTCTTTTTCTTCTTCTGTATGTATGTATATATGGTGGTGGTGGTAGTGTGTGTGTGTATGGGGTTTTATAATAACCTAAGCTAATCTCAAACCCATGGCAATCGTCCTGGTTTGTCCTCCAAAGTGCTGGGATTACAGGTGTAAATCACCATACTTGGCTTGAAATGAAAGTTTTTTTTCCTAAAAGTTGGAAACTTTTTAGCTCATGGTATGTTTGCCAGATGGGGAAGGGTGCAGGCGGTGCATGGCAGTGGCAGTGTGGTAAGGACCACTCACATGACAGTGGGTCAGGCTTGCACTCACCAGCAGCTGGGTAAGGAGTTAATATCCATGTACAATATCTTCCTCAACCTGCTTCCTCTCTTCTCTCAACAGAGTCCCACTGTGTAGCCCAGACTCAGCCTCCTCAATGCTAGAATTACAGAGTTACAGACCTTCACATCACACCTAGCTACAGCTATCTAGCTCAGCACCCCCCCCTTCCTTTCCTCCTCTCTTCTTCCTTTTGGTGATGAGGCTCGAACTCAGGGTCCCACCATGCTAGGCAAGTACTTCACAGCTGAATTACACCCTGCCCCATGACTCTCCTTTTTTCTCCCTCATTTCCTCTCCTCCTCCTCCTCTCCCCCTCCTCCTTCTTGACGGGGCCATGCTTCATAGGCCTGGCCAGGCTGGAACTTTGCTGTGTAGATCAGAACTATCAATCCTTTCGCTTCTGTCTCATGAGCTCTGGACTCACAGGCATATATGGCCACTATGACCAGCTATTGTAATATCTCTTGATGATGTTGTCAATGAGTCCACCATTTCAGTCTCTTCTTTTATGGCTGTGCTCTGTGTACCCTATCTAAACTGCTGTTAACCTGTGCTGAAGTCCTGAAGGTGGTTCACTGTGCTTCCTTCGTAAAGCTCTCTTTGCCTTCACCCCTCCAAGAGTGATCCCTCTGGAATGGAGCTTTGTGTTAGGTGTGAAGTAGGGGTCACAGCTCATTAGATTCCATCTGGAAATCAGCCATTCTAGAACCATTTAATGAAAAGACCATCTTCCTATGTGGAGAGCTTTTGGGACTGCTTGGCAGGAATCCAACATTGGCCAAGGACAAGGAAGTAAGTTCAGTCAGGAATCCAAGTCTTAGGCTAGAACAAAGAAGTAGGTCTCAGGCATGAATATGACTGTGAGCTAGGACAGGGAAGTAGGCTCAGATATTTTTGTCATCCTGATGAGCCCTTAGAAACAGTGATCATGAGAGTGATCACAGGACTTTGTCTATTGCCTTGTTTGTTCCTTGACTGTTTGTATCTATTGTATTGTTGGTTCCTCAACCTAGAATTGACCTAAATACTTGCATGTCATTAAAAAGGTTTAAAAGAAAAGTGGGAATAAACAAACCTGCCTTCAGCCTCAGAACTGGCTGGGGTTTGCTGCAGTTTTGTCTAATCGTCCTTTTCTTTTAATCTTCACTCCTGCGCTGGAGAACCTGTTGACTGACTGAGCGGGCTTGGTCACTCCTATGAATGGATACAAGTGTCGGGCTATGGTCTCACTTATTTGGTTGGGGATTTTGGTGCTAAGGCTGGAAAAGCTGGTGATTTCCAAGAAACTTCCAGTTTTAAAAAAAAAAAAAAAGAAGGAGCCCAGACTGGAGTTACCATGTTTTCATTACTCTTTGTCCTTCTCAGGCCACACTTATGATCGGTAGGAAATCTGTAACCCACAGGAGGCTCCGGCCAGTTTGTGCTGGCAGTGGTGGCAGCTGGGAACGCCCCATCTATTTCCAGGCCCCACACTGTTTATTTTTGTCAGGAATAGAGAAAGTGTGTGGGCTCAGGTTCCAAACACATCACACCAAGAGCTCAAATTTTCCAGACAGATGTCTTGTTACCAGGCCTTTCCCAACCTCTCCCAGGGCTTCTTGCTGCTATGTGAACCTAGGCGGCCACTCTGTCATCTGCAAGGGACAGGACAGCTAGCTGCTCTTGGACCCAGGATGAGGCAGAGTTGGTGTGTGATTTCTCACTCATTCCACAGCAGGAGCAATGTGTCTGGAGGCTCAGGCTTGGCTGACACAGAGTGGGCATGAGAGATACTGCTCTTAAAGCTGAATGAACATGTAACTCTTGAACCCTAGTCTTCAGGTGGGCGTCACCTGGGCATAAGACATCTTCAGATATCTCAGCTCCACTAACCCGGGCATATCCTCCCTATCCAGTGAAATTAACGAATTATTTCTTCTCTGCCATGTTAATTCACACATTCACTCAACAACTCTTTGTGAAGGTACTGAGCCATCTATATCAGTATGTGAGACAAACTCCCCTTTCCTGGGGGCTTTCATTCTAGAGGGGCTGGGAAGAGGCAGTGGACAAGTGAGTAAACTACCCAAAGTGGGATGGGCAGCTCTGGGGAGGATGCACAACACAGGGTCAGGGAGTGAGGAGGGTCAGGCAGAAGGGCTGGGATTTTTAAATAAGGATGGCAGAGAGACCAGGGTGTGGCTTGGTGGTAGCACGCTTCCCTGTTGTATGTTAAGTCCTGGGTTCCATTTCTGCTGCTACAAAAGAAATGACTGAGTGAGGGAACAAATGGATAAGCAAATAAAAATACACAGGGAAGGTGGGGTTGGCCTCCACAGGGAGGTACTATATGAACAAAGATGACATGCAGTGAGTTGTGGGTCATTTAGAGGAGAAGTTGCTCCTTCACAGGGCAAGCGCAGAGGCCTCAAGGCATGGGCTTACCCTAACATTAGGGTGATGCTAAAGCTTAATGAAGTAAAATTGGGGTCTCTAGCCTTCTCTTCAACTCACTTCAATTGGGTCCCGTTTGTAGATCAGCCTCTCTCGCTCACTATCTTGAGAGCCCAAAGTTGAACTCTCTGCTTACTTACACAGGAGCTGGACATCTTCAGAAGCCCCTCCCCCTACCTGCTGTAGCAGAAGAGATAGAGCTGGGGATGGATTGGGCCTCTCTAGTGTTAGAATCCCAGGGGGGCCCCTGGAATGAAATTGACTTGGAACATGTTCACTCCAACTAGCTTCATTTCATCCATAACCCCTGTCTTGGCTGGTCTTTGATGGGCATTTTAATTAAGTTCTGAAGAGTCCTTTGTCTCCAAGGGGGACTATAGCCTCTTCTCCCTCCCACTTTATCCTGCCCAGATAGGAATGTGCCTCCTTCTAAGCAGAGTATTGGGAGGCAGGATTCTACCCTGGACCGTGGGTTCTCCCTTCAACAAGCCCCTCCCGAAGGCTGAGAGAGATTTCACACTCCTGGCCCCAGACATTGCTCTTTAATAGAGCATGCAAAAAGGGTTGCTGTGTGGATCAGGGAGTGAGCACTGAGCCAGTTGCTTAGGCCTTCAACCCATTACTGCCACAAGAGGTCATAGGAGTAGCAAGCCCCCTCATTCCATGGTGTGAAACTTGTATGCCACGAGGGACAGCTGGGCTCTTGACCCTGGAGCTGCCATTTGCTAACGGCGTGTGAAGCTGGGCAAAGGTGTCCTTCGCTGTCTTTCCCAGGATCTTAGCCAAGGCCTTGGCTGCCCAGAAGCCCTGTGAAGCTGCTAGTAAGGCATTTCATACCTCAGGCTCCTTTCCTCCAGTCTCATTTGCTTTTGTATTTTACCATGGAACTGGAGGCTTCCTCCATAAAGCAGGAGCACCCATACTAGGCTGCAGATGAAGGGTTACAGTCTTCTCATAGTGTGCCTAGTATAGATAGGTGTCTCCCAAGACTGAGGACAAAAGGAGCCTGCAGAGTTGGGAACACACCTGTCTACTTAGACCCATAACCACTCAGTTCCTCTCCTCCTTCTGGTCTGACCCTAGGCTACCTGTAAACTTCAATGGCTGTTCACAGCTCACATTTCAGCACCTTGCCAGCCCTCACTACCTGTGTCTCTGGGCTGGACGGCTTTTCCAGAATTGTGGAAGGCAGGTCTGTCCACAGCAGGCCTTGAGGAATTATTTTTCCCAGCATCATCCTGAAGATGGGACCACCCAGCCCTGTGCACTGCATCACTTCATCCTTTCCCTGTGGGCTGCTCTCTATCTGCCTGATGGCAGATGGTCTACAGTGAACCCTTCCTGACTATATGCTTCCACCCCGTTTCCCACTCCCCTACCCATCTTTACCTTCCAGATACTCTAACTGCACCTGACCTTGAGCCACTGAACCTCAGATGTCACCTGGCTATTAGTCCTCAACCTTGAGGGCCAGTGGAGAGCAGGCAAGAGAGCTAATTTGGGAGAGGATGTTGATAAGAAACTGGGCTCTTATCTGGGGACAGAACACTCACCATCTAGCCCATGCGAATCTGTGAGTTCTATCAATCACAGCACTGAAATAAAATAAAAGAAATTGGCCCTTAGAGGCATACCTGGCTGAGCCCCTGCCACTGGCTGGCAGGCTGCCTGCCATATCCAGTCTGTAGCAGTCCGTGCCAGCAGCACGCAACACAGCCTAGGTACTCAACAAGCAAGAACTAACCATCTCCTGGTCCACCCTTGGCTTGCCAACCTCAGGACAGCTGCCTGGGCATTTCCTATAAAAACCCCACCTCTTCCACCAACTCCAAGTCATCTAAGATGACAGAAAAAGAGACTTTGGTTGCAAAAGTTTGTGTGACTCAGGCCCTCAGCTGGTCATCCAACAGATGACATGGGCTCAGATGCTGGGGCCCAGAAAAGGAGGGCAGGTACAGGGCTCCTAAATGAGTCAGAAAGCCCCTTAGAAAGTTGCTGTGCTCTGCCTTTTTCTCTTTTGACAGATGAGTAGGATGAGGTTGAAGTGGGACACATGACATGCCATAGGTCACACAAGTGTAGAAATGTCTCCTTTACTTCCCCTTGAGTCCTGTTTTCATAATTAAACATTTTTGCATTTTCTTTATTTATGTGTTTGTGTGTACACACAAGTGTGTATATATGTGTGTATAGGTGTGTGTGTATAGGTGTGTGTATGTATATATAGGTGTATGTATGTATATAGGTGTGTGTATGTATATGCATGTGCACATATAGGTGTTTATGTATGTGTGTATATAGGGGTGTGTGTGCATGTGTGTGTGTATGTATGTGTGTATAGGTGTGTGTGTGTGTATGTGTGTTTATGTATGTATGTGTGTTTATGTATGTATGTGTGTAGATAGATCACAGGACAACTTGCAGGAATTAGTTCTCCCCTTCTACCATGTGGGATCTGAGAATCAAACCCAGGTAAGTCCTCAGGCCTGGCTGAAATCACCTTTGCTTCTTGAGCCATCTTGTCAACCCCTTAAGAAAATATATACCCGAAAAGCATTTGTCTATTGTAAATGTCTATTTGAGACATTTAGCCCATCCTGGAGGAGCTTCAGAGGATCTTAACTAATGAAAAGGAAGCTCAGAGGTTTCATGCAACCCAACTAAGGAGGCACAGCCACTTATGGAAAGCCAAGAATGCACAGTCACCTAGGAAGGTTGAAGACAGCCGTGACATGAACTATTGCCTTAGCTTCCTAAGCTAAGATTTCTTAGCTGAGATTGTAAGTGTTCACTACCACGCCTGGGTCAAACTGTCTTTTTCCATAAGTAAAGAGTCAGTCAATTGCCACAGACAGTGATCACATCGAGGGATATTTCAATTATCAAAAATTAATATTCCACGTGTCACTTACATCTCCTCCATATTGCTTTAGGCACATTGATTGTTCTGTGAGGAAGCTGTTATCTGACCAAAAGGAGCTCAGGCATACCCAGATACTGAAGTCACAATTAATGTCAGCAGTAAGGGAATCTACTGAGTGCCTACTCTATACAAGGGGTGAAGATATAGATAAGCAGCTGTACACCACCCACAGGAGATGGTAGTGCCACCGGTTACCGATGTGCAGGCATCCAGGAGGCTGAGAGAGGAAAGCAGTGGGAAGGAGCCTAGCAAGAGGAACTGGGGACAGAAACTAGAATCTACCAAGAGCTTGGGACCTGGCAGCCCTAACCTCATTTAGTCCCTGAAAGGCCCTGCATTGAAGCTTGCCTGTCCTGGTTTTTCAATGAAAGAAACTGAGGTTGGGGCTAGGATGGAGAGGGACTCTGTCAAGTTCACTTTTAGGGTGGAACACAGGCCACACTGAGCTCTCAGGACGTCTGGGCAGAGGATGAGCCAAATGGCAGTGCTGATAGAAATGTAAGGTTGTGGTACTACAGGCTGCCGTGGCCGGCCTGAGCCAGGGATGCTCTGGAAGCCAGTAGGCAACATGAGGACCCTGTGATATGCCCTTCAAGAAGACCCTGCAGCTTCATGACCCACTTTTTTGTTGTTGTCGTTGATGTTGTTAAGGTAGGGCTTGCTATGTAGTTTAGGTTGACCTTGAACTCACAGCAATCTTTCTGCATCTACTTCCCGAGTGCTGGGATTGTTCAAGATCATCCTTGGTACATAATGAGTTCCAGGCCAGCCTGGGCTACATGAGACCCTGTCTCAATAAACCAACTTACCAAACAAACAAATGAAAACTGATTTCAGATGCTGATTGTACCTGTTCTCAAGGGCATCTGAGTGGCATAGCCTGAGGTCAAGGGTCACAGGGGTGCATTGCCTCACAGAGGGTCATCTGGGAATTCCTTGATGTTGCAGTGGTGAAGTATTCACCTGTGGTCTGTGAGCCAGCAGGCTCTCCCTCTCCCCATGCCTCAGTGTTCCTCCCTCCTGCAAAATGGGACAGTAACATAGCCTTACCAGTTGTCCTGAGAGTGGGTATTATGCCCTGGTCATGGCAGTGTGTTGATCCTGGGTGTCGTGCAAGCTGAACACTGCTGGACCCACAGGAAAACCGAATGAACATGGCAGATGCTTCTCCTCTCAAAGTCTGGGTAGCCTGCATAGATGAGGCTGACCTGGCTTCCAGTATCACCATGAAGATTCAAGGAGATGACCACGCTGAGTGGGTCCCAACAGGCTTCCTATAAACACACACATAGTTCTAGGTTCGATACCTGGATCTCTGCTCCTTCATCCTTCAGGGACTCAGTCCTTGCTTGTCTGGGGGTGTAGATCCCTTTGCAAATTGAAAGTGAGGGTAGTTACTTTGCCAAGACAGGCTCTGGGAGACAGTTCCTTTGTCCCCCACCTGGATAAGGACTCTGCCTACCTGCATCTCTTTTTACAATGTCACACAGAGCTGCCACCAGTGGAGGACATTAAGAGGTGTCACCAGTCTCTCAGTCCCACCATGGACTGGGTCCCACTACTGTGTGCCTTTGTGCAGTGAAGTGGGCACACACGAGTCAGGGAGTCCTCTGGGTGTCAGCAAGGATCCTAGGCCTCAGATCTGAGTTAAGCCTCATTCCTACCACTATAAGCTAAGTACACTGGACTGGTGGCACACTTTTCAGTGTTACTTTTGTTTATGAAATCAGGGGAGCAGCAGCACCCATGGGTGGGGGGGTTCAGTCAATGAGTTGAAAGCCAGGCTTGGTGACATTCACTTGGTGAGTACTCAGGACAAGGCGCTTGTAAGCATTCTAATGATTGAAAATTACTACCGTGGGGGTTATGTCAAGAGAAGCAGTTGGGGGCCACCAGCATGCAGGCCCTGAACCCAGGCTACCTTCTTTCAGGTCTTGTCCTGTCTGTCAGAATAAGTTTGAGAGACTGGAGAGGGAAAAGAGAGGACACTAGCTATGAACTGGGACTTTGCCTAACTTCCCCAATTCTCAGTATTACGTGAGACAAGTCACAGTAACCATCTGAAAGGACTGTCACGTGACTTAAAAAGCGGGAACATTTAAGGCCTTGCTCAGCAAGCCTTAGCTGCTTGGCCCCTGTTTTGTTTTTGCTTTAAATTATATTTATGTGTGGGGGTATACTATATACATGAGTGCAGGTGTTCAAGGAAGCTAGCGGTGTCAGAACTCCTGGAGCTGGAGTTACAGGTGGCTGTGAGCGATCTCACATGAGTGCTGGGATTCCAGCCTAGGTCCTCTAGAACAGCAAATACATACTCTTAACTGCTGAAGTATCTCACCAGCCCTCTGGCCACTAGTTTTTTTGCAGAAAGATCTTTGAAGCTGCTGATCAGAGAGGGCCAGCTAGCATGTGTCACTCTCAGGCCAGCTAGCATGTGTTACCCTCAGATCCTGCCAGAGACGGGTCCACTTTATTTGATAGACACCTATCCTAGGATGGAGGGGCTGAGGGACTCCACAGTTTGAGTATTGTTGGTGCCATGCCTGAGATGGCTAGGTGGTGGGGGAGGAGGGCATTTCTCCCTGGATGTCTACCTTGGGGCTCCCAGTGCCACCCCCGAGGGGCCTTTCTCCACCTGCCCTTCAAAGTGCACTTTGATTTTGCCCCCGCAGAGTTCACCTGCTGTATCCATCATCAGAAGAGGCCCAGGAATGCTGCCTGTTATGTGAGTAGCGCCAAGGAAAGGTGGCTTTTCTGGCCCAGAACCTGTGGGCGATGGGGAGAGGGGAAGCTGTGATAAGCTCCATCAGGCCTGGACCTGCTGATAGAAGCACTCGGGATGGGGAGTGGAGAGGGGTGTAGCAGAAGCTCATGGTGTCTTCTGCCTCACAGGCTGGATGCTGTGTGACTGTGGTGAGTTTCTCAACCTCTCTGTGCCACCATGGTCCTTATTACTGTTTTTTTACTCTCCTCCTCCTCTTCCTGTTCAATAGTTAGAACAGTGGAATCATGGGGCTGTCCAAACAACATCCTGAACACAGGGTGTCCTTTGCCTCCATGGGCTCTCCATCCCCAGAATCTACCAACTGTTTACCAAAAAGAGAAAAATGAAAATTATATCTCTAGTGAACACATAGAGACATCAATCCCTAAATAATATCGTATAGCAATGTGACACGTGGCATTTACCCCGAATTTAGTATTAAAAATCATCTAGGAATTATTTAAAGTATTTGGGAAGAGGGGCTGAGGTGTGACTCAGTAGAGGGAGTGCTCGCCTGGAGTGGATGAAGCCCTAGGTTCAATCCAAGGCTCCACTCAAGGGCAGGGGGTGGCCATGCACGGTATAATCTCAGTCCTCATGAGGTGGGGGCAGGAAGACAAAGTTTCAAGGTCATCCTTGGCTCTGTGGTGACTACACTGGCCTGTACATGGGTTACTTAGGAGGCTGGGGCAGGGGGACAGGAAGTTCAAGCCCTACCTGGGCATAGAGGGGACAGAAAAACAGAAAGAACAATCACAGTGATCTAGGGATATCTCTCAGCAACAGAGTGCTCACTTAGTATGGGGAAGGCCCTGAGTTCAATTCCCAGGTACCACACACAAGCAGGGAAAGAGTGGGCTGGTGGCTGCTGACATGTCAGGCAAGTGGCTGCTGTCACTCTTTGTCACAGGAATGGTCCAGTGTAGAGAGGAAGGGTGGCTTTCCTGTGTGTGTGTGTGTGTGTGTGTGTGTGTGTGTGTGTGTGTTATGCCAGCTTGACCGAGTCCCTTAACCTGCTGAGCCATCTCACCACCCCACGACCAGCATTTGAACTTAGGTCCTTGTACTTGCAAGACAAGCACTTTACCAATCGGGCCATCTCCCCAGCCCAACTACTTGATTTGTAATTCATTTATTCAATCAACAATTTATTTGTTCTCTCAACTTTTGAGGCCTCACACTTTTGGGGTGACTCTTAGTTTGTGTACCTTAGGCAAAGGCAAACCATGAGGCTGGGCTGAATTCGGGAACCGTGGGAAGATGAGCAGACCCTGGCAGGATATGCCAGGGGGGATTTTCCCTCTCTCTGTTTGTTCCTTTTCCCCTAATACTGTCAATATTTCACTTTCATAATGGAAAATTCCATGCCACGTATGAATGCTTTATTCAAAGCATTGTAGGAAACTATAATTTATTCATTTTTGTTTGTTTTCCAAAATAGGGTTTTTCTGCACAGCCCTGGCTGTCCTGGAACTCACTCTGTAGACCAGGCTGGCCCAAACTCAGAGATCTGCCTTTCTCTGCCTCCTGAATCCCAGGATTAAAGACATGTGCCACCACACCTGGGTAGGACCCTATAATTCTATATATAAGAAGTCACACATAATGGCACTGAGGGGAAAAAAAAGCTTCAGTGAGCTCAGCCCTACCCACTATGCTGCCCAAGCTAACTTACTACTTGTAGGAAATGCCAGTCAGATGGCATCCCAGGGGCCCCTCTGTGCCCACAGCTTGCCTTCCATCCTTTCTAGAAAACCTCCTGATGAATGTTTTCCTGGGTGTGCTGGAATATTGGCACCATCTAACCTCACTGGTCTGGAACCTGGACTTTTTTTTTCCAGCACATTCCACACTGCCAGTTTTTCCCAGCTTTCTAAACTCCTGCTGCAAATTGAAAATGAGAGAACAGACAGAAAACCAGAGAGCTCCTTGCCCAGAACAAAATCCCCCAGCAGCTGCAAGCTAGGATATGTGGTTTAGCTAAAGAAAAACCTCCCTCCCTAGTGAGTCCCAGTTTTGAAGTGACTACCTGTTGCCAAAGGGCTACCACTACCTTGGACCGGGGACCAGGAAGAGGCAGCCTTGCTGAGGAATACACCACGAGTGACGTAATAGTACACACAGACTAGGAGTGTCCATCGTGAATGAGCTAACTCATGCACACCCAACTGGGGACTCTCCCTTGGGGACCAGTGACTTTATGCAAAATAGTTCTGCATGGAGGGGGTATAAATACCTGATGGCTGCTGCCAGGGCCACAGCTTTACAGGGAGCTGAAGACTGAGACTCTGGCCCCACAGAACACAGTGTCACTGGTTTGAATCTTCTCAGCCACCTTGGTGAGAGGATTGGGTTGTCAGAGACACTTCTGAGGTTCCTCAGTCTTGAGTCTTGTTCACTCCACGGAGTAGCCTAGTCAACTTCAAGGTGAGTCTTGTGTTGGGGACAGCTGCTCTTAGGAGTGTCTTCCTGTTTGGGAAAGCTCAGAAAACCAGGCTTTCTGGCCCTCCTTTTTGTGGATGGACTGAAGCTGATATGGAAGGTGTAGGAAGTGCAACCATAGGAGGGTCTGCCAGTTGAACAGGGCATGTGGTCAGATTTCTTCTTCATAAATGTTTACTGTGGTGATTAAAAGATAAGCTCCTAGAAAGTTCAGAATGAGGGGAGGGGACACCCTGATGAGGTTTTCTAATGCACACAGCTTACTTTGCTAATCTTTTTGAGATGTGTCCCTTCCCCACCCCAGATCTGATAAGGTGGATATTATTAATCCCATTTTAGAAGTGAAGAAATGAGTTTCAGTTAACTAACTTGATTTAGATGAGTAGCTAGAAAAACTCAGAGTAGGATCCAGGTCACCAGGACTCCGAGGTTCACTGTCCCTCTCATGTGGGTTCTTGCTCTCACTTGTATCTTCCAAGTATATCTTTCCTCAGGAAGGGTATTGACCTCAGAGAAGCCAGATACCCCAGGGCAGTTTCTCTTTCTCTTTCTTGTCTTTTTTTCTTAAAGGATATAACCTCAACTCTTGAGACTTTAATGCTCTATTATACAAATAATTGCCTTCTGCTCAAATAATAAAGAAGGAACATGGACACTGTGTCCTTGGCTTAGAATGCATGATGACTCCCAAATCAAAAGAAAGGTGGCCAGGACTTGAGCGCCACCCCCAAGTGCAGGTCCAGAGGGAAGGTTACTAATGATAGCTGCTTGCTTTTCTCATCAGCAAGTGGCAGGAAGGGTCAGGCAGGTGCACACACTCCTGCTTCGGGGTTCCCAGCTCCTGCCCACCTTGCTGGAGGCCAAGGAGTAACTCCTGCCCAGAGTAACTGCATTTTCCTAAGGGGGCTTGTGGGTGCTCGCTGTCCTTGGTAGGTGGCTACATGGCATCCCAAGTCATCCCTTTGGTTTGTTATGTGTCTTTGTAGAACAGGAGTTTGTCCCACAAGATTTCAACTCCAAGTAAAAAACCTACAGTGCAAGCAAGCACGGGGAAAGAGAGCGGCAGTGCAGGCCTTAGCTGGGCCTTCCCTGGGCTCTGTCTCCATTCTCTGGGACACTCGAATCTGTGAGAAGACTCTGATCTGTTAGGCAGTCCTTCAACTCCACCTCACAGCCTCCCTACCCCCTTTCCTCAGTCCCACAGAGAACATTGGATTTGGAGCAGAAGCACAAAATCACAGACATGGCTTGCCCCTGGAAGTTTCTCTTCAGAGTCAAATCCTACCAAGGTGACCTGAAAGGGGGAAAGGACATTAACAACAACGTGGAGAAAAACCCAGGTGCTGTTCCCAGGTAAGCAACCTCTCTTCCACCTCCAGCCGTCTCCTCAGGACTTCCAGGCCCCTGCTGGCTCTCTCTGTTCCCAGCTTCCTAAGAGAATCTGATCTCCAAGGCCCTGCTTATAATTCTCTACTGGAGTCTAGTGCAGCTATAGTGTGTACAAGGAAGGCCCAGGACTCCCCTGCTGCTCCTAAGAGAGTCTAGACTCTCTGGAGGAAGGAGGGGGTGGGGGGAATATGTGAGAATGGAGACTGGAGAGCCTAGTGGTCAGCTCAGCGGTGGCGTCCTGATTGACCGGGGCATGTGCCTCAGTAGTTAGATATTTTGACTATTAGGCAACTGAAGAGTGTCAAGATGACCATTTAAGAGGCTTCTTTGTCGCCAGGACTACACAGTGCATACACCTACACTCTTTGAGCTTGACCTTCATGGGCCCTTTGTTATGATCTCATTCTGCAAGTGGGGCTCTGAGAGGCAATGTCTGGGTTGCAGGAATGCTAATGTCAGAGTTGAAATCTGAGGCTGGCCTGGGGCATCTTAGAATTGAACTAGTCCTCCAACAATTTATAGGGACGGACTAGAAGAATTCTAGAGAATGCTAGTAATCTACACCCATAGCCAGGGACTTGAGGCTAACTAATGTAGAAAGATGACGGCTTTCTTTGCAATGTGACACACAGAATTGAGTCCAAGCCTCATCCTGTACCTGGCTCAGACATTTGCAGGACTACAGTGGGCAGCGCCCCCTGGAGGCAGTAAGCAGGGAATCTCTAAAGTTTCCTGTCCCGGTGCTGCCAGATTTAGAGAGTTTAGGCAGAAGGGAGTAGTTTTGCTACTTCATAATCCTGTGGCGTTTGTGACGTCCCTTAGCCTCCAAACCTCCGTTTCCTCACTTGCAGGAAAAGAGTCATTATGTTAGGAGTAAAAGAGACAGATGGCCCAGGAGTGAAAGGCAGAGTGAGCAGGAAGAGGGCTACGGACAGCTGCAGGAATCCTGGGGCGCGGGTGCTTACGCAGGGCATTGGTGTCTTCTAGCCAACAGCACTTCAGTCTCAAAATACTGTGACTGAATCCTGTTTTTCTCTTCACCTGGTTGTTGCAACCCTTACCTTCTGTCCCCCCAGAATCCAGGTCCCCTGATACCTCTTTCCCTCCAACTTGACTTCATACAAGTCATGCCCCTGCTCCAAAATCTTGGGTAGCTGTCACCGCACTGAGGCTTGACTCTGCCCAGAAGGAGGGCACACCCTCTGACAACCCAGAAGGGGACTATGCTATCCTCCCACTTTAGGGAAGAGGAGACAAAAGTCCACCATGTTTGAGTCTTCTTAAAATCTCATGGCTGGCAAGTGCTAAAGTAGGCATTCAAATTGGACAGTCTGGCTTCTGGCCACCATACTGGCTGCCACCCTGTAGGTCCCGAATGAGACTCATCTCATTAACAAGGATGCTTGAGGCTTGTTCACCTGACGCTATGCTGCCAGCTCACATTTCAACAAAGCCCTTCTGGTTAATCAGTGGATTGACTGAACCATTTATTAATTGCATAGACAGCCACAGATATTTTTAGTGTCTTTAATACTATGTCAAAAACCAGGCTGGAACTGCTTTTATCTTGTCTCACAAGGTCAGTTTCTAGAAAGTGGAGGAGCTGAGATTTGAGCCAACTCCAAGTTCTACACTCTGTACTCTTTCTCTGAGGACTTACTTCGGACTGGGCTGAGAAAGAGAAAGACAGATCCAGTTGCTACCGTCAGGGAGGAGTCGGGCACCCTGTTGGGGGCAGTCTTGGCAAGGCAAGATGTAAGAGAGGTTTGGGGGGGGGGGAGGGATCAGGCAAGGGAGAGGTAATGGGAAAACGTGTTGCTGAGCCTCCTAAGGGCATGGCCTGGCTGTGGGGTCAGGAGGGGCTAATGGGCTGCAGATGGCTTTCTTAGAGGAGGGGGACCAGCAGAAATGGGACCGCCCAGGAAAGGTGGCAAGAGGATGTTCCTGGAAGAGGAAGCAGCTTACAAAGGGGATTTTAGTCTGAAAGCAGCGGGAGCCCGTTATTTATTTTTATTTTAAAACATAATTTTCAAATCTATGCAAACCAAGAACCTGTTCCTGGTGACTTTCAACTTTGTGTAAACGAGAGATTCAGAAGTGTGCAGGGTGTGTTCATGCATGCGTACACATGTGTTTTAGAGACAAAGGGTAAATGTGGGATCGTCTAGGTGACCCACAGGGAGTTTAGAGCAAGGGGTTTCAGGATGCTACAAACAAAAAAAAAAAAAAAAAAAGCACTCCTCCTCGCCATCGTGATATTAGCCAGAAGGGTCCTTGAGGGCTGCAGCCCTACTTCACCTGGAACAGGGAGAAAGGGCAAAACATTTCCTGGGAGCAGTCTATTGAAGCAGAGGTAGAGGTGGCCCTAGGACTATTGTGTGGCCTCGAGCAGGACTCTCATTTCTCTGGTCCCCAGCTTTTGCTGCCATAAAGCAGAGGTAGTAAACGATTCCCTTCTTGGTTGGATTTCGTTAGGAGGTGAGGAAATAAGCCGGTGCAGCAGGGAGTCTGGGTCGCGATCCTTGCTGTCCCTGCTAGAGGAATACACAAACAAGGCACTCACGCCTTCCTTCTAGTCCTGGTCCACTAGGAGCCGAGCCCTGCTCGCAGCGGGAGGGCGGTCGCTACGGGGGGCGGGCGCTGAGGGGTTCCGCGGCGATAAAGGGACAGCGCCAGCAAGGAGTGCTGGCCCAGCTATGCGCGAGGGGCTGAGCAGCGCTTGCGACGCCGCCCGGCCGCGGCTCTGTCGCTTCCTGCGCAGGATCTTCGGCCCGAAGGTCGCCAGTCGCGTGGGCCCAGCCAGGTACAGCGCGCGGGACCGGGGGAGGCGCCCGGGTGGCCCCGCTGGGACGCGAGAGAGGCCGGACAGAGCGCCCACGCGGGCAGTCCAGTGGGGGTTTCTGCATCAAGGAACTTTTTTTTGTGTTGGGATGCTTTGAGACAGGTTCTGGCTATGTTGATTAGTTGGCATCAAACCTAGAAATCCTCCTGCCTCGGCTTCTCAAATGCTGAGATTACAGGCGCGTGCCATCGCTTAACGTTTTTTTTTTTTGTTGTTGTTGTTTTGTTTTGTTTTGTTTTTTTAAATTGGCAGTACTGGGAACAGAACTGCATTTAAGCAAGTGCTCTTCCACTGAGCCACACTCCCCCTTCCCGCCTGGCTGCGCTCCCCCTCCTTACTGCTCTCTAAACAAACAAGGTTAAGAGGTCAAAGATGATTTTTTTACAATAACACATTTTCCCTTTCACAAGAGAGGTGGGCTGGCTGGTAGCAATGCGATCTCAAGACCCTAACTAAGCCCCTGCAGGCTGTGGATTCTGCACTCACCCCTCAGTATCTAGTTCTGGGACACTGTGCCAGCAGATGGTTCTATGGGCCTGAGAAAGCCACCACAGTTTCTTTTGTCTGAAAGTCCATAAAGGTCCTTCACCCCTGCAATGGGTCAGTCAGGTCTCAGCAAGACTGTGGGTTTAGGACTGCAGTAATTTGGAGCCAAGGGTCCCATGCCTTTAAGTGCTCACCTGATATCTGGTCCCTAGATCCCCTTTAACAGGAGGCAGAAGAAATCCGCTAGCAGGACATCATAGCTGGGGAAAAGCTCTGTTTATTTACCGTTGTGGGTTTTTTTCCTTAATCCCAATTATAAAAGTACTTGAAAAATTATAAAAATTCCAATTATAACAAAAAAAAGTCAAGATACTTGAAAGTTAAAAAGAAAGAGATTTAAATAGCCCATGGCTTATCCCATGGTGCTAATCACTGTGAACCTTTGCCGGCATTTCCCCCAGTTGCTCTCAGGCCTGCCAGAGCCCGCATTCATTCACACATAAGCACACATTGCATACGTGCACTGAGCCTGTCATCATAGCATCAGAGATATCCAGGCTGAGGCATTAGGTACAACCCCAGGCTGTGGACCCTGAGGCCAGCATAACTGTGGCTCGTGTCAGCAGTGAGACTTCAGACAGCATTAAAAACATTTTGACGTTTAGGGAAAGCACTTGAGTAGGTGGTGACATTGTCTTTAAGTCTATTACTATAGCCCAGGGGATGTTTCTAATCTAAGTCTATCTCCCAAATTGTGAAGCCCAACATGGGCAGGTATGAAGGGGGATTGTAAGAAAGCAGATCTTGGCTTCTTTTTTTTTCCCCTCCTTCTGGTGAGGCATACCAGTCCAGATCAGAAGAGTATGTTAAAGAAAATATTATTTGGATGGGTGTGGTGGTACATGCCTGTAATCCCAGCATTCAGGAGTTAGCGGTGACAGTTCAAGGGCATCACCAGCAGGATAGTGAGTTCAAAGGCAGCTGGAGGTACATAAAACCCTGTTGCAAGCAAGAAGGAGAGAATTGTTCAATGATTTTGTTGGTTTGCTTTGGTGGTAGTGGTGGTGGGTTGTTGTTTTGCTTTGTTTTTTGAGATAGCCCCTTCACTATACAGCCCAGGCTAAGCAATTCCTCTGTCTCACCTTTTGAGTGCTGGGGTTTCAGACACCAGTCAGCGTATCCCTCTTAAGTGATACCTGCTACCATACCACAAAGAGGACTTTACTGAGGACTGTCCCTCAGGTGAGTACAGGACCTACTGCAGTCTTGTAGCAGGGGGAGAGATAAGGTTTCACCCAAACACAGCATTCTTGCTGATGGTAAAGTTGAAAAATCAAACCTCACTCGGGGATGAGGGACCAGGGAGCGAGTCAGTACTAAAGGTTAAGCAGGGTCATTGCTTAAACTGGAGTTTGGGGGGGTTGTTTTGTTTTCGATTTATTTATTTTATGTGTATGGATGCTTTGCATGACTGCATGAGTGTATAGCTATGGCTGTCCTAGAACTCTGAAGGCTAGGCTAGCCTCAAACATAGAGCTCAGCCTGCCTTTGCCTCCTAAGTGTTGAGATTAAAGGCATATACCACCGTAGCTGGCTTCTTTAATATATTTTCTTCTCCCTTCCCCCACTAATTATTTTAATTTTATTTTTATCTTATTTTTGAAACAGGTAGCATATAGCAAAGGCCAGCTTTGAATTCCCTACTTAGCTGAGGGTAGCATTGAACTCCGGATCCTCCTGCCTCAAGTTTCCAGGTGTTAGAATCACAAGTGTGTACCTGCCTTTGTTCCTTTCACTCTTTACAAGATAAATACCTGGAGTAGCCAAGCACTGGGGCTTGAACCTGGAATCTCTGAACTCAAGAAGTTCTGGCAGGTGGAGTGCCTCAAGCTGGAGGCCAGTGATGTACAGAGTAAACAAACTAAATTAAGGGTTTGGGGTGCTTCGTAGGTTCTCATGGAGCCCAAACTGGCTTTGAACTTTCTTTGTAGTTGAGTTTGGCCTAGAACTCCTGACCTTTCTGTAACAATCTGCCAGATGCTGGGATTCCAGGGATGTACTTAAAATGCCCAGCTTAAACTAAA
The DNA here is from genome assembly GCF_004785775.1 of Grammomys surdaster. Lineage (NCBI taxonomy): Eukaryota > Metazoa > Chordata > Mammalia > Rodentia > Muridae > Grammomys > Grammomys surdaster. The sequence goes on along the minus strand of NW_021621078.1, from coordinate 3,994,395 downwards.
AGGGATGAGCTGGGCCTGGTGATGCTTTTAATCCCGGCACTCAGGAGCCACAGGCAGGTGGATCTCTGTGACGTCAGGGCCAGTCTGGTCTACCTAGAAAGTTCCATACCTCAAGCAAACAACACCCACCAAAATGAAAACCTAGAATACATATGATAAAGTTTTCTAAGCCGAGTGGGTGGTGAGTGGTGGACCCTGCTGGCCTGGGAAGGCTGAGTTCTCAGAGCTTTTGCATTTGGCTCTCTGGGTCCGGCATCTCCCCAGAGCTTGTGTGTGTGCCTCTGTGTCTGAATAGTTTTGGCTGATTCCCCTCATACCGTTTTCACTTTAGGTGGTAAAAGGAAAGATGAAGAGGGAAGTGGGAACAAGATTCTCTAAGACTGACTCCCTTACCCTCCCTGACTGGAAGCTGGGAACAGGTCATTCCCACCTCTAGCTCTCTGCCCTGTCTGCCAGATCGAGACTCACAGAGGCCACTTAGGTCCCTCCACGGCCAGACTCCATCTCACAATGACTGTTTCCTTTCACAGCCCGACAACACAGGATGATCCTAAGAGTCACAGACCTGCCAAGCACCAAAATGGTCCTCCCCAGCTCCTCACTGGGACAGCACAGGTCAGTAGTTTGGTCACACACCATATGGGAAGCCCTTCATCTCCTCCTTGGTACATTCAGGCTAAACAGCCCTTTGGAGGCTGGGCAGGAAGGCACAGGAAGCCAAGAGCTGGGGAGTGAATGGAGCAACCCAGACCTGATGTACAGAGGGAGCCAAGGAAGTTGCAGACAGTGAGACAGTCTTGATACTCAGCAATGGAGCTCCCCAGGGTGCACTGGCACCCAGGTAACTTGCCTGGAATGGATCGGGGTAGTGCCTTAATTTAGGGCTCCATTGTTGTCAAGAGACACCATGACCAAGGCAATTTTTGTAAAGGACAACATTTAATTGGGGCTGGCTTACAAGTTCAGAGGTTCAGTCCATAATCATCAAGGTGGGACATGGCAGCATCCAAGCAGGCATGGTGCAGGAGAAGCTGAGAGTTCTACATCTTGTTCTGAAGGCAAACCAGAGAAGATAGTCTCTTCCAGGCAGCTAGCAGAAGGGTCTCAGCCTTCACCCACACCCAAAGTGACACACTTCCTCCAGCAAGGCCACACCTATTAGCAGTATCATTCCCTATGGGCCAAGCATATTCAAACCACCACAGGTAGTTTTAAGAACATTCTCGGAATCAGAGGAGGGATTATTTTCCAGAATGATCCTAGACTCAGCTACTGAGTCCCTAGTCTCAGCCCCTGGCTTCTGGTCGTGGATCCCATCTTCCTTTCCATCCTAAGGACTGTAGAGAGGTGGATCTGGGAAAGGTGTCCCTGGGGAAGGAAGACAGTGGAGTATCTGTTAACTTCCCGGCTCTGTCCTTGGCAGCCCTGGCCACAGCATCGGCCCTCCCATCAGACTTGAATTCCCCTTATGAGCCAGCACTGGCCAGGCCTTGGTAAGGACAGAAGCCTGGCCTTGGTCCAGCCACCTGCAGTGCTCAGCTGGCACTGGCCCAGCTTCTGGGAAGGATGGAGGACCGAGGACTGGCCCCTTGCCTCATGTGCCCACGCAGAGCTCCATCCCTTACCCAAGCAGAGTACAGAGACCCAGGGGACATTTGTATGGTTGTTGGGGTTATAACCTTGGATGTTTACCCATCTTAGGATGTTCCAGAATCCCTGGACAAGCTGCACGTGACTCCATCGACGCACCCACAGTACCTGAGGATCAAAAACTGGGGCAGCGGAGAGATTTTGCATGACACCCTTCACCACAAGGCCACATCAGTAAGAAGTCTGGGGGCTGGGGAGCATCATCTTTGTCCCAGCTAGGCCACCATAAGGGCCCTTTGTGGGTCCACTACATATTCCCTGGACTTACTAGACAGCCATCTTCTCAGATGAAAGATGTTAGAAAGTCTGTCTTCATAAATTACAGGAGGAAGTAGGCGAGACAAGATTCCTGTTAACTACCAGCTAGGCAGCAGATAGCCTAAGAGGTCAGATAAAAGGCTACAGAAACCAGTTACTATTTTCTTAGATTTCGAGAGTAGCTGAGAATTGTCTATTATAATTGCTCAAAACTGGACTGAACTGGCAGAGGAAGCTTCCTATCTCTGTAAGGACAGCAAGGTGACAGTAGTTTAAGCAGCCAGTGGATGAAACTAATCATCCTTTCAGGTTCCTTCCTGCCTTTCAGTTTCTTTCTCTGACTTTAGAATTCATGCTATGAGGCTGAGCAGTGCACACCTTTAATTCCAACATTTGGAGGAGACAAGCAGATGTCCATGAGTTCGAGGCCAGCCTGGGCTACATAGTGAGTTCAGGGACAAGCCAGAGCTATACTGCAAGGCCTTGTCTTAAAACAATAACAACAACAAAACATAATACAAGCCAGGTGTGGTACATGCCTTTAATCCTAGCATTCAGGAGGCAGAGGCAGAGAGGCAGAGAGGTAGAGAGAGAGGCAGAGAGGCAGAGAGGCAGAGAGGCAGAGAGGCAGAGAGGCAGAGAGGCAGAGAGGCAGAGAGGCAGAGAGGCAGAGAGGCAGAGAGGCAGAGGCAGATGGATCTCTTTAGAAAGAAAAGCAGATATCCCCTAGGAGGAAACCGTGGAGTTTTCTCAGAGGCTGTTGTTGTATCTTTAGCTGACTGGAGAACAGGGACAGAGAGAAGCCAGCATACACCTACTTGGTCTCAGGAAAGGAGAAGGGAGTTAGGCTTGGAGAAAGCTTGGTTGAGCCCAAGGAGAAGAAGCCTGCATAGGGTCATTGTGAGCATATCAACCAGAGAATGGCCAGGCTTATGACTGGCTTGGGGTGTGGGGGGGTGCGGTGGGATGGAGTGGGGAATGGGACCCTTACTCAACCCCTGTCTCTCTTTCCAGGATTCTACTTGCAAGTCCAGATCTTGCTTGGGGTCCATCATGAACCCCAAGAGTTTGACCAGAGGACCCAGAGACAAGCCCACCCCGCTGGAGGAGCTTCTGCCTCAAGCCATTGAATTTGTCAACCAATATTATGGCTCCTTCAAAGAGTAAGTCTGACTTCCGTCAGGGTGACGTCCCCTGCCCTACTCCCTGGGGCTGACCTGTTTCCTACTGTCCCACTCTGACCTGTGAACTCAGTAATCTCCAGACTTGCTGGGGCTCTAGGCCCAGAGGAGAGCCTAAAGTGTCTGAAAGTTTAGAGGTGAGTGTAACTGGCTTTGGATTCTGGCTCCACCAGACCACTGCTGAGTTCTGGAGAAATCCATAGGGTCTCAGCCTCCTCATCTGTAAAGTGGGCACCTTATAGCATGGCTCACCAGACAGCCACGAGATGTGTGCAGATTAGAACAGTGTCCTAGCCTAGGGGCTGCAATACAGTGACTTGGAATGGATCCTTTTATCCTGAAATAGAAGGAAGTTTAGAGACTTCCTTCTGAAGAGGAAGAGGTCTGGTCAGGCTTCTCCTCTTACAGATGTAGGCAAGATTCCCAGAGACAACTCTGGCATCATGCTAGTCTAGCTAAAATCCAGGAGGCCTGACTTGGAGGGGTGCTACATTTCTAGAGTGCTGGCTTCCATGAGTTCAGTGCCCAGACCCCTTTATTCTTAACTCCACCAGTCAGTCACTCCAAGCACCAAGTATTGCCCAGCCTGGAATACAGTTTTTTTTCATTGCCAATTGCTAATGTTGTTGTCAATGCATTCAGTCACAATCACAGAGAGGCTGTGTGGCCTGGGTATGAGTTGCCTCTCATCTGGGGTTCAAGGCTGGGCAAGTGCCTTGGTTTCCTTGCCTCAAAATATCTATTATAATATAGCCACCTTTTAGGAGTTTATATGAAGATTGAATGAATTAGAGACTACAAATATCTAGGAACAGTGCTGGCCTATAATGAGTGCAGCCAAGATGTTGGTTATCGTCGTATGTTTTCAAGTTTTTAAACATCTGTTTATTTGGTGGAGAATGGGGTGCCTGAGCCACTGCACGTATGTGAACTAATGTCAGACAACAAGCTGTGGGAGTCGGCCATCTCCTTCCACAGTGTGGATTCCTGGGGTTGACTGAAGTCATCAGACTTGGTGACAAATGTCTTTACCTGCTCAGCTTCTCTCTGGTCCCTCATTGTGTTTTTTTGAGGTGGCATCTGGTGAAATAGTGAAGGCTGGCTTCTGCCCACAGTTGTTCTTTAGAGTGCTGGGGTGACAGGGTGGCAGGCACAGGTGATGACGCCTGATTATAGAGCACTGTTGAGTGACCAATTTACCCATCCACTTCTAAGAATGACTGGCAGAGACAGTAAATATCTGCTCTGGCACCTGGGGACAGTACGGCAGTGTCACTTTGTAGCACAGCCTCACTCAGCAGTTCCACCTGGGGCATGAGACACAGAAGGGTATCTGGGACCCAGAGCAGAAATTGTTGTTCTTGATGATACCTGTACCACCTCTGTACAGCCCTAGAATGCCAGAGCTGGGAGGGTGCTCCATTTTCTAGAGCAGTGCTTCCTGACCTTACTTGGGAGCTTGCAGAACACTGATGCCTCATCCCCTGGGCCAAGGTCAACCATCTTGGGAGGGGCTGTCTGTGGTCTTGTGAATGGTGGAGGCCTGTGGGGGCACTGTCTGTTCTGTAAGTGTGTATCTGGGGCTTTGTGGCATTGAACTTCAGTTTCCTTGATCTTCCCACTCAGTTGTTAACAAGTGGCTGTTTGGGGGTCTGGGATTTTTTTCTAGATAGGCTTCATCTGGTCATTTTTTATTTGGCACCAAGCACATGAAAAGCTCGGAGTTGCTGGGTTAACTCTAAGAGCCAGGTGTGGTTGACACCGCTCTCTAGAGACAAATGAGCAGATCTTGGGAGGAGGTAAGGCTTGCTAGAAGACGGACATTTGGAGCTACTGGTGCTGAGCCTTAGCACCCTAACATATAGCTCTTTGGCCCTTCAGGATCCTGACTCTTTTTGGAGTTGGGACACCCAGCTGGCATTCCAAAGACAGTTGGGTGGGTTTAAGGAAACCATGGAAGGTTAGCAGGGATGTGCCCAGTGACTGGGCAAATGCTTTTGCTTTTTATTGCCCATAGTCACAAGTCCATATCATATCTCTGTCCCCAAGAGGCTTTGGCATAAGGGTGATGAACAATAGCTTGTCCCCACAGGGACACCAGCAGCTGTGGGCTGCCAGCAGAGTAGGCTATGAGACCTGTATATGCAGAGCATCAGGACCTTTTGAGCTTCTGACTTTCTGAGAATGACCATCAAATCCAGATGTTGATGCAAAAGCCACTCCTTTTCAGAGCTAATAGATAGTACCACATTCCCACTCTTGGGTAAATGGCACTAAGTTTTCATCTTTCTCCTTTACACAGTGTTGCCATAACCATTGATCCCACTGTTTTCATGTTTGGGTACAAAGTGGGGGTATTTCTAGAATCTTCTTCCTCTGACAATGAAGGACACTGACCTCACCTAGAAGTTCCCCCTTACAGGGATCACCGAAGACAAACATCGCTGAATGTTTTGTCTTCAAGTCTTTCTGTAGTCAAAAAGGAGTTGCCATGACCCTCTGCCTGCCCCAAAGGCTGTTTCATTCCTCCTCCTGCTGACCTTAATCCCAAGTTCATTCTTTAAATAATTTTGTTTGTTGCCATTTCGAAAGCCTCTAGTGATGCTGGTTGGAAATCTCAAAGTTGCTATGGTGTGTGTGTTTCAAAGTTTTTGCAACCAAGCTTCTTTCCCTTGAAATTATTTTGAAGTATGCTTAAATCAGTGAGTGTAGCTCTGTAGGGTGGGCTCTAGGGTCCTTCAAGTTGAGTCCTGACCTCAGGTCTTGTCTGGGCCTGCCTTGCTTTTTGAGGAGCCCTCAAGGCTTGTAGTCTCCCCTTGGGTGGAAGGTGGAAGGTGGGAGGTCCTATCCACTGCAGACAGTTTGGATCCTGGGGTTGGCAGCGAGACCACCTGGGTCTGTGTCCTCTCTTTGTTACTATGCTTTTGTTCTTGAGCCTGATACTGTACACCTTAGAGTCTTAAGACTGCCTAGTAAACACAGCAATGCCTCCTAAGCTACTTGTGATGGCATGCAGCTGCAATCTCAGGTATTTGAGAGAGGGCAGACAGAGGGTTAGAAGTTCTAGACTAGACAAGATCTTGTCATGGTGACGACAACTGGCAGGATCCAGTGTAGGAGCAGAAGTGTGGTTTTCCCCCAACAGGACCAGGAACCTCAAGGTGGAGATGGCAGAGTATTAAAAAAATCGTTCCCTAGTAAGCTAAGAGTGGGTCACAAAGCCAGCCCTACAGAAGACAATGTTCCGAGGGGCACAATTTCCCCTTCTGGTGTCCAAAATCAGTTCTTGCTTTCTGGGGATTGAATTAATCCCCATATAAGGTCCTGCTATTGTTGGTCTTCCTGACAATTTCCTGTCCCCCAGGGCAAAAATAGAGGAACATCTGGCCAGGCTGGAAGCTGTAACAAAGGAAATAGAAACAACAGGAACCTACCAGCTCACTCTAGATGAGCTCATCTTTGCCACCAAGATGGCCTGGAGGAATGCCCCTCGCTGCATCGGAAGGATCCAGTGGTCCAACCTGCAGGTGAGTCTTATGGGCAGAGCAGGAGGAGGAGCAGGGGTGGGCAGGCCCTGAGACAGAGCAAGTGGCCAGGGCTCTGCAGACTATAGCCAAATCCTGAGGTGGGGTATCCCAGATCCCCTTCTAGGAGTCTGGAATCTCGTTTTAGCACCAGGGTCTCTAGATGGCCCACTCTCATGTAAAAACGTGAGGGACCCCACATGCCATCATGAGACAACCAGCAACCTTGGATGTCTTATTCCTGAGGCCCTGGTGCTACAAGTGTTTGCCTCCAGTGTTTGTGTTCCTGGCCCTAGAGAGCATTTTATTTATCCTGGCCTCCTAGGCCATCGTCTCCTTGGAGGGTCATTTGTGTGTGTGCGGGGGTGAAGGGGTGTGGGGGAGGGTCCTATTGAGTGCACTTGGACTGAGAAAATCTAGGCACCTCAATGGTGATACTCCCATGGCGACGATCCAGGCTGGGGCTGTGGGGACCCTGCCTTTTGGTTCTTTAAAGCCAGACACTCTTGGTAACTTGGTTTTACTGGGGCCTTCTGAATGGGATTTTCTGATCCCCTGTCTGAGTATAAAGGCAGCATAAAGACGGGCACGGGGGATGCAGAGAGGAGGGTGTGACCCTGTGAGAGAAACGCCCTCTGTCCCCAAGGACTTTTAGTCAGCCCCAAGCCTCTGTCCTCACAGTCTTCCATGGTGTGTTCTGGGCGGGCCCTGTGCAGGTTTTCGATGCCCGGAACTGTAGAACTGCACAGGAAATGTTCCAGCATATCTGCAGACACGTGCTTTATGCCACCAACAATGGCAACATCAGGTGAGGCACCTTTCCCAGCTGTGTCCATCCTACCACTCTTAGGCAGAAGAGGCTGGAGAGCATAGGAGAGGGACCTCTGGCTCCAGGAGAAACTAAGGAGAGAGAAAAGAATAAGGTTTAGCTCCTCTGGGACATGGAACAGTGAGAGTGGCCTCCTCCCCATTCGCCTCTGTTATAACTCGGCTTTCCTCCTTCTAACGTAGACCATGGGGCTGTTACATCTGTAGGAAGCCACTTCCAGCAGGCCTTGGTGACACATGCCTGTTATCCAAGCACTTGGAAAGGTAGAAGCAGGAAGATCAAGAGTTCAAAGCCATCCTTGGCTACATAGCACATTCAAGGCTAGCCTGGGCTCCATATGTTCCTGCCTTTAAAACAAAATAAAACAAAAACAAAGAAAACAACTTTCTTAGTTGGGCATGGTGGTACATAACAGCAATTTCAGCAGTGGATAGACTGAGGCAGGAGGACTTCCATGAGTTCCAGGCCTGTCTGGGTCACATAAACAGATCTTGTAATGTATTAAAAAGAACCCACTCAGGAGGCAGAGGCAGGTGGATTTCTATGAGTTCAAGGCTAGTGTAGTATAGAGAGAGAGTTCCGTGGCAGCCAGAGGTACAGAGTGAGACCCTGATTCAAAAACAAACAAACAAACAAAATAGAAGGACCTTCTTCCCTGTGTAGGAAGGAGACACTAGTTTTCTGGCTTTGGCTTTGCTGTGGTATTTTTTTACATGTCACTGCTTGATCTAGTCACACCATAGACAGGATGGAACAGTGTGCTCAGTCTGTCATTGACTGTCATTAAAACAAAACAAAACAAAACACACTTGGTGCACAGCTAACAGGGATTGAGCACAGGACTAGGCCAGGGGCCAGGAAGAAGGAGGTGACAGGGTGGGATACAGAGGTGACTGAGACCCTAGAATGTAGCTCCATCCAGCTGCAAACCTATGATGCATAGCCACCAACAGTGAGAAGAAAAGGATCCAGCAGTGACAGCCGGGGTTGTGGGTGTGTGTGTCTGGGAGAGACATGAGGCTTCCCAGAGTGGTGGGCCCTTGTTGGACTTGATGGTTAGGGAGAAGCTGGCAGAAGGAGGCGGCAGGTGATTTCAGGGTGATTGGTGTACGGGGAAGAGTGGAGGGAGTCTGGCTGGGAGTTCCTGCCCCACTCACCCCAACCAAGGACAGTTAATAAACTACTTCGTCCCTGTCTGGGGAAGGTCGGCCATCACTGTGTTCCCCCAGCGGAGCGATGGGAAGCATGACTTCCGGGTCTGGAATTCGCAGCTCATCCGGTACGCTGGCTACCAGATGCCCAATGGCACCATCAGAGGGGATCCTGCCACCTTGGAGTTCACCCAGGTACTGATCCAGCCTCTGATAGGTCCCTCTGGGCAGGGGACCCTGAGCAAATGCAGAGCCTGGACCTGCAGACTTACTAGGCTCCTCTGTCCCTCAGTTGTGCATTGACCTGGGCTGGAAGCCCCGCTATGGCCGCTTCGATGTGCTGCCTCTGGTCCTTCAGGCTGACGGTCAAGATCCAGAGGTCTTTGAAATCCCTCCTGATCTTGTGTTGGAGGTAACCATGGAGCATCCCAAGTAAGTCACCAAGGGTACAGGTTATGTGCCAGTCTCAGGCAGTGCCCGGAGGACAGATGTTGCAAGACCTCTTTGCCCTCTGCTGCAGCTCTGGCCTTTCCTCTCCAGCCTCAGCCTTCTGTGGAGCTGCTGATGGTTACAGAGGGAGCAGCAGCCTAGCAAACAGGGTCCTGGGAGAGTGGGAGGCAGTGCCTTAAGGAGAGCCCTTGAGTGTCTGTCTGAGCAGAACCAGGTTTTTTGTTCGCCTCTCAACACTTCTTAAATTTTTTTTCTTTCATTTATTTAGTGTGCGTGTGCAAGTGTGTGTATGTGAAAATGTGTGCTTGTGTGTGTATTTGTGTGTGACTGTATGTGTGCATATGTGTGTATGTTAGTGTGTGTGGTATGTGAGGCGTATGTGGTATATTTATGATTGTGTATGTGTGTGTGTTGTTTGTGTGTATGGTATGTGTGGTATATGTGGTGTGTGTTTATGTTTGTAAGTGTGGTGTGCTTGTATGTATGTATGATGTGTGTGGTTATGT
>NW_021621078.1:3915867-3984836 GCF_004785775.1 Grammomys surdaster | reverse complement strand
TGATATGTGTGGTGTGTGTGTGTGTTTGTGTGTGTGGTTATGTGTGTGCATGTATGTGTGGTCAGAGGTCAGTTGATTTGTTCCTACCTTTTGGGTCCTAGAGATTGAACTCAGCTTATCAGTCATGGTAGCTCGAGCCCTTACCTGCTGAGCCATCTCCTCTCAGCTTTCTTAGGAAAAGGACACCAGATAGAGGGCGTGTAGGGCCACAAGGAGTTTAAGAGCACAGTTGGTTGAACCTCTGCAAAATGCCTCCATATATGGAGATTTACGCACTAGCAGGTACCGGGCTGACAGCTCTTGTCCTTTGAACATACTGAACTCAGTCCTGGCTCAGGACCTCTGTTCTGCTTCCTCTACCTGATGTTCCCTTTCCTCAGAATTTTGCAAGTCTCCAGTTTTCTCATCAAAAGGTATTCCCTATGACATCACCACACCTCTGAGAAGTCTTTCCTAACTACCTGCCTTCAACCCCAAACCACACTTCTTTTCTCACTTTCTCGCTTGTCTATTGTTTACCCCTCTGTAGTCTATAGTCTATGGTCTATAGTCTGGATGCTGGGCTGCAACTTTGGGAATAGAATCTTACTTTTCATCAGTGTATCCCCGTTATCTATAAAGTGCAAGGCAAATAATAGGTGCTTAATTATAAATATTTGTAGAATGTGTAAGTATCCAATGAATGATACTATGTTTGTAATAATCCCATGTGTTTGTTGTTATGGGATGATGGGAATACCAAGGCTCTGAGAGGCTAGAAACACCCTAGTCAGTGCTTGAACACCAGTTGTCTGGTGCCAGAGTCCTTAGCTGCTGCATCATGTCGGAGTCTCAGCATTCAGTCTGGTCCATTTGCATGAATGACTGAGTAAAGAGCTGTCTTCTATAATGAATGACTCTTGGCGTCCCCTGTTATCTCCCCTGGTGGGGTGACTGAGATCATCTCTTTAAAAGGACTTCTCTAGTGCTAACGCTAGGGCTCAGCTGAACATGATTGCTCAGCCTGCTTGAAGCCCTAGCTTTGGTCCCCAGCACTGCATAAACTGGGTGTGGATGATGCATGCCCGTAATTCTAGCAGTTGGGAGATAAGAGTCAAGAGTTCAAGGCCATCCTCAGCTACTTAAAATCAAGGCCAGTCTGGGATATGAGGCCCTGTCTCAAAAAGCAGAGAAAAGGAAGGATTTCTTTGGTTACCCTTTTCTTAGAGTTAATTATGCTTTGATTGGGGAGAGAGGGCAAAACAAGATGACCCTAATTGCAGCTGACTCTGCTTCCCTGCAGGTACGAGTGGTTCCAGGAGCTCGGGCTGAAGTGGTATGGGCTGCCTGCCGTGGCCAACATGCTGCTGGAGGTGGGTGGCCTTGAATTCCCAGCCTGCCCCTTCAATGGTTGGTACATGGGCACCGAGATTGGAGTTCGAGACTTCTGTGACACACAGCGCTACAACATCCTGGAGGTGACAAGGGTTACCCTTGGGCAAGCTGGAGGATCAGGTTGGTGGGTGGGGGACCCACCCCCCAAACTGCCTCACCTTCATCACTTGGCTTCTATAGGAAGTGGGCAGAAGGATGGGCCTGGAGACCCACACACTGGCCTCCCTCTGGAAAGACCGGGCTGTCACGGAGATCAATGTGGCTGTGCTCCATAGTTTCCAGGTATGCCAGGTGTCTTGGGGTTGGTAGATGTTTTAGCAAGGTCACTTGATCCAGGTACTTGTCTGGTGCTTGATGTCTCCTTTACAACGTAGTTCATTCATGTGTGCATGCATTCTTGCTTGCTGGGTGCTGAGACCCAGCATTTGTGCTGGTCTAGCTCTGAGCGACTCTTTTCCTCCCGAGGCTGCCTGTTCCTGTACTTGAGCACTGTATGTGTCTCCTCCATTGCTCTAGGACATCTCTTAGAGACCGCTCCTCCCAGCTGCATGTCCAGGGCCTCCCTTCCTCTCTGCCCCATCATTCCCACTGTGCACAAATCGGCTGTGCTGGCTGCCATCTGCAAGACAGACATGACCAGCTAGACAACAGTTCCTGCCAATCCCTGGGCTCCTTCTCATTCTCCTGCTCCTGTTACAGCCAATGAGCCCCATCTCCTCACACTGCCTCTTCCTCAGCCACTCCAGCCTCATTTCTGTCTCCCTGGGTCTTCTGAAATTCTTGCAGGGTTCAAAAACTCAGCAGAAAGGGATCCTAACACAGGACCTTAGCTCTTCTAAATACCATGGTGTGTGTGTAAAGGTCAGAGGACAGCTAACAGGAGTCTGTTCTCTGCTTTCAGTGTATGGGTTCCAGGAATCAAACTCAGCTTGGCCAACTTGGCAGCAAGCCCCTTTACCCCTTAAGCCATCTTGCTGGCCCCCTTACTTTTCCTCCCACCCCAAATCTTCTTCCTTTAAATCACCCCATGACCAAGTCCTTCCCTCCTTGAAGGCTTCAGCCATTCATTTTCTTAAAGAACCCCTCTTGGACACTGTCTTCTTTCCTTCCACCTCCTTCAACTTGGTTTTGCTTAAGTTTCCAGTATCGGGTTGTAGGTTGAGGACCCCTGTCTTCGTTGTTTCTTTCCTCCACTGGAACTGTGAGCTGCTCAGTGCTCAGTGCGCCCTGCGGCTGGGATCCTGACTGAGTTCAGTGCTACACCTCTAGTCTAGCTCATGACAGAGGATAGGAAGTTATGGAATGGATGGACAAGCAGAGGGGAGCCCCCATTCACAAGAGCAGGGGCTACTCATGCCCCACTGTGCCAGGTGGACACAGGAGCTGGTTCCTGTGTGGACTGAGCCTTCTCTCTTCTGTGACTCCTCGGCTTTGCTTCTGTGGTTCTGTTTCCTGTAGAATCTGGATATTCGAAGAGGCCGGGAGTCCAGACCATTAGGCAGGGTCATTCATTCTTTCAATGGAGATTTAATGGATGCCTGCCTCGTGTGTGCCGGGCATTAGAATGTGGGCAGCTGTCAAAAGCTATGGGATTACACAATGTCCTCCAGGGCTGGGTCACTCTCAGGAAGATTCATCTTGTGCTCACCGGAGTAAGGGGTGGTGAGCTAACACAAAGAAGGAAGAGCCCCCGTGGGGCAGTCCCAGGCAGGGAGGACCACCCCTGGTTCACACGTCCCAACTCCCAGGGACTCCCACTGCCAATCCTGACTCTGGCAGGATGCAGATGTGTCCCAGCAAATCCACAGAGACCTGGCCATCCCCTGATGGTGTCCCTCTACTGTCCAAGTCTCCAGGCCATTCTTGTCACCATCTTCCAGAGGCTCTCTGTCTGCTGGCAGTTCATGGAGACCTGCTCGTTTGAATTTCTGGATGCTGCTCCTAGTGGTTCTCAACCCTTCTAATGCTGGGACTTTTAATACAGTTCCACATGTTGTGGTGACCCCCAGCCATAAAGTTATTTTTGTTGCTACTCCATAACTGTAATTTTACTACTGTTTGAATCATAATATAAGTATCTGAAATGCAGGATATCTGATAAGTGACCCCCAAGGGGGTGGAGACCCATAGGTTGAGAACCTGGGAAATTCTCATGTGACTAGGGGCTAGCTGCCATATGAGTGGCTGTGGTGATGGCCTGGGTCACTAACTCTGTGGACTTGGACCTGTGTGTGTTTCTACAGAAGTCACTGAGAAGACTAGGAACAGGGGCAGTGCCATGGCATAGATCATTGGCCCTCCAGTGCAGCCACTCACTGCTCTCCTCTGCTGCCATATCTCAGCCCACTCTACCTTCTTCTCCTTCAGAAGCAGAATGTGACCATCATGGACCACCACACAGCCTCAGAGTCCTTCATGAAGCACATGCAGAATGAGTACCGGGCCCGAGGAGGCTGTCCTGCAGACTGGATTTGGTTGGTCCCTCCAGTGTCCGGGAGCATCACCCCTGTGTTCCACCAGGAGATGTTGAACTATGTCCTATCTCCATTCTACTACTACCAGGTCAGGGAGAAGCCTCCTGCCTACCCCATCTTGTAGCTGAGCTGTGGAGACTATGTAGTGTGACGACCCAGGGTTGTACATTCCAGCTGAGTACCACCTTGTGCTCTCTAAGGTGTCCAGATATACGTTTATCTAGTGTACCCAATAAAAAGATACTAAAAGCAGGTGGGCCTCTACCTTCTGTGACCATGACAAAGGAAGCCAAGAGCCCACTGCTTTGTGGCTCATGTGGGGCCTAGGAAGCACTACCCTGAGCTTTGGCTAAGCCTTGGTGGGATGGACCTCTATGAGTGCAATAGAGGGTCCTCTGCCTCTCCAGCATCTCGTAGCCCAAGCCCAACCAGAACCCCACTGTCAACTCTCCTTCCTTTCTGCAGATCGAGCCCTGGAAGACCCACATTTGGCAGGATGAGAAGCTGAAGCCCAGGAGGAGAGAGATCCCGTTCAGAGTCTTGGTGAAGTACGTGGAAGTGGGCGTGTCCCTCTGTCTGTGCTGTGTCCCTTTTCCTGAGGCAGCTTTCCTGACTCCACCATGAAGAGCAGGGCATATGGAGAGTGCTCTTTATGACGTTGGCTCCCAGAACTCTAGACACCAATTCTGTGACTGATTTGCTTCTGTAATTCCAAACTTGCCAAGGAGACTGAATCAGGATGCACAGGGGCCACCAGTCAGAAAATGAGAAGTAGAGACTCTTTTCCCCTACCCCAGCGCTACCCCTGTTCTGCTACCCCTGTTCCATCTCGTCTGAAGGCTAACTCACCACTCAGCTGTCTGTATATCTGTCTGTTCATCCCCACAGAGTGGTGTTCTTTGCTTCCATGCTCATGCGAAAGGTCATGGCTTCCCGAGTCAGAGCCACAGTCCTCTTTGCTACTGAGACAGGGAAGTCTGAAGCACTAGCCAGGGACCTGGCAACCTTGTTCAGCTATGCCTTCAACACCAAGGTACTCACTTAGGTGGAAGGAGCCTGGGATGAGTGTGAGGGGTCCCCTGGGAGCTGAGGGATGATGATGCCCATGCTGTGTCACATAGGTCGTCTGCATGGACCAGTATAAGGCAAGCACCTTGGAAGAGGAGCAACTGCTGCTGGTGGTGACAAGCACATTTGGGAATGGAGACTGTCCCAGCAATGGGCAGGTGTGTGGCCGGGGACACTGGTCATCTAGGGGCAAAGAGGCTTAGGAGGACCAAGAAAAGGGTCCAGGGAACTGACCAACTCTTATTTATATGTATTTAGATTACTTGAGGGGATTCATTACATATCTCTATCTCTATCTCTATCTCTATCTCTATCTCTATCTCTATCTATATCTATCTATCTATCTATCTATCTATCTATATATATATATATATATATATATATATATATATATATATATAGTGTGTGTGTGTGTGTGTGTGTGCGCTCACACACAAGCACGTGCGCCTGCCCACACACCCCATAGTTTGCCTGTAGAGGTTAGAGATAGAGGTTAGAGGACAGCTTGCAGGAGACAATTCTTACCTTCCGTAATGTGAGTCCCTGAGGTTTTTGGGCTTGGTGGCACTTTTATCTCCTGAGCCGTCACTGCAGCCATAATCTACTTTAAAAAAAAAATTCAAAAATACTTATTTAACTAAGCATAGAGATGTTCACTTGTAATCCCAGAACTTGGCAGTAGAGGTTGGAGGATCACAAATTTAGGCCCAGCCTGGACTCCATGGGGAATCTTGACTCAAATTCCCCCTCAACAAGGATTCCTATTTAGGGGCTGGAGAGATGGCTCGGCAGTTAGGATGGATTGCTGCACTTCCAAAGGACCACAGTTCAGTCCCAGCACCCACACCAGGTGGCTCACAGTCTCCTATGACTTCAGCTCCGGGGACCCCAACATTGTCTTCTGCCTCCCTGGGCACCCACACTCCTGTACATAGATGCACTCTCTGACACAAATTTTTCTTTAAAAAGAATTCATATTTTAAAAACAAAATGTATTGGAGCTGGAGAGATGGCTCAGGGGCTAAGAGCACTGACTGCTCTTCCAGAGGTCCTGAGTTCAATTTCCAGCAACCACATATGGTGGCTCACAACCATCTGTAATGGGATCCGATGCCCTCTTCTGGTGTGTCTGAAGACAGCTGCAGTGTACTCACATATAAAATAAATAAATAAATCTTAACAAATAAACAAAAACCGTATCATTCTCAAAAATGGAAAATGGGCCAAGCATGAATTTTGTCTAGCTGTCCTCACGCAGGACTGCTTAGCCTTGTGCTTTGAGCAGGGGCAAGTATAAGCAAGATGTTAAGGCTTGGTTAACACCAACTTGAGTTCGTCTCTCCAGTGTTGGAAGGATGAAAAGGCTATCAAAAAGAAAGTACATAAGAAGAGATTACAAAAGGCTCAGCTTCCCACAGTGCGATGGGTCCCACGCTGCTGGAAAATCAAGGTTATTTTAGAGCATCTGTTGTTCGTAGCAACTTCCAAGCAAGAAGCAAGGTTTATATTCTGTTTGAGGAACTGTGTGTTCTTCCAGAGCTAAGCAGGAATGCAGGGACTTCTGGGTCTTCCACTGAGGGGCAGGGCCCCAGCCCCATGTGAGCTGGTTCAGCTGGAGTGAGGGTCAGGGCTGAACTTGTCCAGTGGCTTTCCCCCTTGAATCTGGATTCTGCGCCTGCTCAGTGTGGCCAGTGTTTAAACAGACCGTCACAGTAAAGGAAAGCAGTGGTTTGTAGCTCCTGGCCTGAGAACTCTGGTTCCTTGTCTTTTGTAGACTCTGAAGAAATCTCTGTTCATGCTGAGAGAACTCAACCACACCTTCAGGTGAGGCATTCTCCCATATCCCTGCCTCCTGGGCCCTGCATGGGATCAGACTAAGGGACAGGGTATGCACAGAATGCCTTCTCAGAGATGTCCAGGGGCAGACAGAGTTCTGGTCTGAGGTTTGTCTTCTGAGTGGGTTGAGAATCAAGACTAGAAACTGAGTCTGTCTTGCAGGTTTGAGGCCTAGATTCCATTGGTCTCATGACCAAGGAAGGCCAGACTGCGGTGTGACTTGGTGGGCATGGGTCTGAATCTCCATGTGTGTCCTTCTCGGCAGGTATGCTGTGTTTGGTCTTGGCTCCAGCATGTACCCTCAGTTCTGTGCCTTTGCTCATGACATCGACCAGAAACTGTCCCACCTGGGAGCCTCTCAGCTTGCCCCAACAGGAGAAGGGGACGAACTCAGCGGGCAGGAGGATGCCTTCCGCAGCTGGGCTGTACAAACCTTCCGGGTCAGTTTCCAGTCAGACAGGCTGTAATGAGCTCATGCCAAACACACCTGGGCCTGATGTCTTGGGTGTCATGACCTCTGCCAGGTGTGGGGCGGGGGGGGGGTATGGGCCTGACATCTCAGGTTAAAGCTGCTTCCCCAACCCCCACCCCACCAAGAAGAATGTCACTCCTGTGTGAGGCTCCAGGTGGGAGAAGGCAGCTGATTGGCCCCCTGCCCTGACCTTGTGTCTCCAGGCTCTTCCTACTGATAGACTTGGCCACCCAGCTATAGTGAGGTCTTCCTTCAGTCTCCCAGCTCTGTAGAGGAAGGGACACAGGACACACTGCTGAGCTCTTGTGATCTGATTTTATCTCCTTAACTCTTTACTCTCTGGGCTTCTCCCTGCTGGTAAAGGGAGCTTAACACTGAAATGGATGGACAGCAATAAGAAGCCCAGCAGACTTGGTTCCAAGACTCGGGTCTCCTCCGTGAACTTTTCTACCGGATGGGGAAGCCCCGTACCTCCCTCGTTATGTGGGAAGGGTTAGATAGATGATAACAACTTTCTATCTGTTACAATAGAAATAGCCACTGTGTGCCAAGCCTGCGCTTCTCTGAGCTCTTCCAGCCCCCTTCAGATGGCACACTGAGGTGTTCTGTTATTCGGTATTTGATCTATGGTGACAGTGATGATGAATGCCATTCTGCCTAACTTTCCAGGCAGCCTGTGAGACGTTTGATGTTCGAAGCAAACATCACATTCAGATCCCGAAACGCTACACTTCCAACACAATATGGGAGCCACAGCAACACAGACTCACCCAGAGCCCAGAGCCTTTAGACCTCAACAAAGGTAACAGCCCCTCTGCACCCTACTGGTCTTTCCTGCTTGAGTTGAGGCTGACTGAGCCCTGAACCAGTAGTCAAGGAATCCACCATGCCCTTCTGAATGAAGGCAGTCACCCAGTACTGCCAGGCATCTGTCTCCCTGGCTACAGAGCCTGTTGGTACAGAGCTTTGGGCTCTGAGGGTCAGAAGCTCTGGGAGAGTGGTAATGAGCACAGGGAGCTAGCATCAGTGGGTGGGTGGTGGAATTAACTCTTGCCAAGCACTGTGCCAGCCTCTTGGTCCACACAAACTGCCCACCAAGGGCAAAGGTAGCATGCAGGAGTGCTCAGCACAGCATACGGGGCTTCCCCCAGCACATCAAAGGTTCTATGTACCACCTCTGTCTGTCTCCCCAGCCCTCAGCAGCATCCATGCCAAGAATGTGTTCACCATGAGGCTGAAATCCCAGCAGAATCTTCAGAGTGAGAAGTCCAGGTAAGGATGGGCAGAGATGCTTGCCTGGTACTCAAGATTGCTCTGGAGTTCACAAAGAACCAGAGAGAGTTCTGTACGTGGGAAGGGGAGACATGCCAGCCAAGAATATCACCGTTGGGACCACCTCCTCTGCTAGTCCTTGGCATCTGTGCCTTTGCCCAGTTTGGAAGCTGGATGTCTGCCTCACTGGCTCTTCCTCCTCTCTGAACTCTCACCACAGGGAGTGACCAGGGGACACTCAGACCATTTGAGTCTTCAGACCTTTTGTGAGAATGTTTGGCAAGGATAGGAATTCCTCAGGCAGGTGGAGGAGGACTGGGAGCGATCTGTGATTGTATCTGTGTTGTCCCTCCTCTCCTTCCCTCCTGTCCTGGGGGAAAGTGGCCTCAGTTCCAGTGAGAACAGGATTTGTTCTGGAGACAAAAAAAGGCCATCTCTGGTGCCCATACACTCTGAGCAAGATGCTTCTTGTGGCAAAAGCATGGCCAAGCCCGCCATGCTCCTCTCACTGCTAGGGAAGGCTGTAGCCAAACTCCTCCAGGAAACTCCGGAGCGCTAAAGGGATGTCTTGTCACAAACTGGCTGGTGACCAGGCTGGTGGCAGGAAAACACTTGCCCTGGGGAAGCCAGCAGTCACTCATGGCTCTCTTTTCTTCTGTAGCCGCACCACCCTCCTTGTTCAGCTCACCTTCGAGGGCAGCCGAGGCCCCAGCTACCTGCCAGGGGAACACCTGGGGGTCTTCCCAAGCAACCAGACTGCCCTGGTGCAGGGAATCTTGGAGCGAGTTGTGGATTGTCCTATGCCACACCAAACTGTGTGTCTGGAGGTTCTGGATGAGAGTGGTGAGCTCCTGGGCCCAGACAAGCCTCTGTTCCCCCTCACTCCCATCTCTGAGGACTGGGCCTGTGTCTGTCCTGATCTATTCCCAGCCCAGCTCATGGGAGAAGCTTTCTGGCATTCACTGGTAGTGATGCCTTCCCCCTAGCCTTGGAGGAGGCATTGGAGAAGCAAAACCTGGCAGTGTCCACCATCATCAGGAGAAAGGGAGTCAGCCTGAAACTTAGAGACGAGACACCTGAGGCATCCTTGGGGCTGTAAGAACCCGGATGTGGTCCAGATGTGATGCATTAGTAATAAAGTCCTTGTCTCTGGAAGGGACCGAGGGGAGAGGAGAGGAATTAAAGCAATATGCTAACATGCACTAAACACCTGTGGACCAGGGAACGGGCATTGTGCCAGTGACTTCCCAAATGTGGCTTCAGTGCCAGCACAGACTGTGTCATCATGTCTGTTTCTCAAGAAAGCATCTGGAGGTCACAGGACTCAGACACTCAGCTGGGAAGTGGAAGCCAGAGTTTGCACCTAGGTCATGCCATGACTCTTCACATGCTGTCTCTTGGGACTCCTGAAGCCCAGCCACCACAATTTATACTGATCTGTTTACCTAGAGCCTCTTGCTTCAATACCCCAGGATACTGTAGCCATAAAACTCTCTCTAAAAGAGCAACCAGTCTCTGGGCCATACATCAGTCTCCAGTGGACTTAGTCACTAAGTTTGAGGTTCACCTGGGGGTGTCAGAGACTCAAGTATGGGCCACAGAAGGATATGCTTAGTCTGTCAGGACAAAGTCAATATGGGACCCCACTTGGGAGCAATTAATTGTTCAGCCTGTCCTGGCAGCCCTGTCTCAGCACCAGCTCCTGATCTTTGCTCTTTCTTGAGCCAAGATGTCAGAGTCACCTCTCCCTTGCAGGTGAATGATAGACATCGTCTGAGAGACCCAAGTAGGGCCTTTCCCCACCCTGACACCTTTCTTCCTTCCATTCAGGAAGCTACTGGGTCAAAGACAAGAGGCTACCCCCTTGCTCCCTGAGCCAAGCCCTCACCTACTTCCTGGATATCACTACCCCTCCCACCCAGCTGCAGCTCCACAAGCTGGCCCGCCTTGCCACGGAAGAGGCTGACAGGCAGAGATTGGAGGCCTTGTGTCAGGTGAGGGTCTGACTGGTAGATGAGGCAGGGGCATTTCATAGAGTAGAAGGAACAGTGCCTAGATCTGAGTTCAACCTCTGAGACTATCCTCCTGAGTTCCTAGGTGTATCTTGTCCATGTCTGCTGGGGGCTGGGCATCATCTGTTGCCTCATCTCTAGTACACAGTACTGAGTGAATGAATTTCTCTGGGAGTCAGTATGATGTAACCTGAATTCGTTACGTGTCCCATTCCTGTGGCTAATGCATGACAGAAGGATGGTAAGGGAAGGAGGGTTCATTTTGGTTCATGAGGGTCCAGTCCATCATGGTGGAGTGTTATGACAACAGGAGTGTGAGTGACAGGTCACACTGCTTCCGGAGCGAGGAAGCAGGAAAGGTAGATGCCGATGTCAGTCTAAAGTCCCAGCCCATAGGAATTCAGGGTGGGTCTTCCCCAGTTAAACCTCTAGAAACACCTTCACCGAGGTGTGTTTCCATAGTGATCCTAAATCCAGTCATGTTCACAGTGAAGAATAATAGCCAAAGTGCACTTCCTTAGAATCTGACTAAGGGGATGGCCTTTGTCTTCCCAAATGTGGAACAAACTTGACAGTGGGTAAGTGGGTGTACTGGCAGGTGCGGGGCTGAGTTAACGAGTTAGTGGGGTGATGCATTAGGTCATTTGCAACTTCCAAGTCCATGTCTTTGTAAAAGGCACCTGAGGCAAAGTCACGGGACACATTGTCACCATCTCAACAACTCTGTGTGAATGGCTGCACACAGTCCATGAGGACTAGGGTTAAGCTAGGAGGGACATCTGGCTGTGATTTGAACCCAGATCCAATTGGCTCCAAGTTACAGTGTAATAAAGACATTAGCCCAGCTGGGTAGAGTGATGCATGCTCGTGATCTCAGCATGCAGGAGGCTGAGGCAGGAGGATAGTGAGTTAGAGACCAGTCTGAGCCAACAATGAGTTTAAGGTCAACCTGAGCTAGGCAGCAAGACCTTGGCTCTAAATCCTTTCCAAACAAAGAGGACATTGAGCCCTGCCCGTGAGTTGTGATGTTGGGGAGGTTTCTGTGTTTTGATTTTTGTCTTTGTTTTGTGGGTGCTAGTGTTTTCCCTCAGACCTTCACACATCCCAGGCTCTACCACTGAGACAAACTCCTATTTCTTCTCTTACGTTTTTTCGGAGGCAGGGTTCCACTAAGTTAGCCAAGCTAGCTCTCAATTTGATCTGTAACCCCTGTCGGCCTTAAACTTGGAATCCTCCTGCCTCAGCCTTCTAACTAGCTGGGGCTGCAATCCTGTCTCACTGTTATCTTAATCCTACCCGTAGTAGAGTTCTAGGCACAACTGAGAAATGCTACTAGCTGCCACAGGTCCTTGCTTCCCATCCAACGGAGTAGCCTCAGCACCCTGGACAGCGCTCGTCCTTAGCCGCGTTTGTTGAAGGAATGGATAGACAGCTCCTTCTCCCACACAAGGCAGGTCTCCCAATCCCTCACACTGCCCTTGCCTTTCAGCCCTCAGAGTACAACGATTGGAAGTTCAGCAACAATCCCACGTTTCTGGAGGTGCTGGAAGAGTTCCCATCATTGCGCGTGCCCGCTGCCTTCCTGCTGTCCCAGCTCCCCATTCTGAAGCCCCGCTACTACTCCATCAGCTCCTCTCAGGACTATACCCCCTCGGAGGTTCACCTCACTGTGGCTGTGGTCACCTATCGCACCCGAGGTGAGACAGGCAGACTCCAGTGTCATCTGCACAGGTCCTTCTAGGGGCAGCTGTCCTAGATTGCTTTCTGTTGCTGTGACCAACACTATGACTGCCACCATTTCAGGGGGAGGTCCAATTTAGGGGTTTAACTTACAGGTTACAACTGTCACCAAGGGAAGCCAAGGCAGGAGCCATGGAGGAGCACTGCTTATTGGTTTGTTCCCTCTGGCTTGCTCAGGTACCTTCCTTATACAGCTCAGGACCACCTGCCCGGAATCAGCACTCCTCACAGTGGGCTAGACTGTTCTCTATCAATCAGCAGTCAAGAAAGTGCCCCACAGATGTGCTCATAGGCCGATCTGATGACAAGTCCTCAATTGAGGGTCCCTCTTCCCAGGTGTATCAAATTGATGGCCAAGGTTGACCACCACAGCAGCTGTTCAACACTTGGGGCTTTGTCAGCTCCATGCTGCAGTGACAGCCACCTGCCAGAGTTGTCAGTGATGTAAGATGCTGTGTAGGGCACGGTGCCACAAAGCAGGCATGAAGCTGGCTCCTTTGTTCCAGACCTATGGGAGATGGCTTCCATGTGTATTTTTACAAGGGAGGAAAAGAGGCATGGAGAGGTTAACCCACTTGTTCAGAGACACCTGTTATTAACTAGAGACTCAAATTCGGGAGTTTAACTGCTGAAGCTAAGAACTGGACGACTGTTACGGTCTCTGACTGATGAATAGGCTCAGACGTGAAAAACCTTGACTGTGTAGGAAACCCAGTTATCTCCAGTCATCCTAACGATGCAGCTGGATGCAGGGAACTTTTTCATTCCCTTGGTGTTCTCATCCTGTGATGGCTGTGTCTTGCCTCCATGCTAGGGGCCACACTGGGTGTGGAAACTGCAGATAGGTCCTGCTCGAATAGAGCAGCCAGAAGGTCAGAAAGAGTTCAGGCATTGACACACATGGACATATGGTGTGGGTGCCCAGAAACCCCAGGTATCACGAGGAGGGGAGTGGGCTGTGTGTGAAGCTGCCATAGCCTAGGAGGTCCAGTGTTCTAGGCTTGGATCCTTCACTGGATAGACCTCCCTGTTCTAACCTCTGTAACCGAGCTCTGTTTGAGCTGGAAGGACTGGGAAGGGTCCACAACTCCGAGATCTCTCTCCTTGGCAAAGAACACAGTTTGTAAATACTGGACAGAGCCTGCTTGTGTCTGTCCATCCTCACTGACCATTGAATGAGAGAGGAGATGTGGTGAGCCCTGAGAAGGCTGGTTCATGCAGAACAGAACCAAAGAACTATTCCAGTTGCTAAAGGCCTCCTTTACATGTCAGGCCATGGGGAAGTGAATGGAACCCAGAGAAAACTGGGGTACCCACAAGCCCAGGGAAGGCTTCTGGAGAAGGCTGAGATGCCAGAACAGACAGGAAGTGGAAAACCATCCCTCATCCTATTTGCCTATAGGAGTTCCTATTGGCAAAGGCCTTCTCCATGGGGACACTCAGCAGTGGCCAGCCCTGGAGGATCATTTCACACTGCTGTGGGCAGAGTCTTGGTGGGGAGAGGATGCTGGGAGGGTCCCTAGACAAACACTTGGGAGATGCTCTAGCTTAAGATTGAGGAACCCGAGCATGAACATAAGTCCACCATGACTTTAGTCACCCGGTCCCTTTATCTTCTCTGTGACTCAGTTTCTACAATGGTAAAGGGGCAGTTGCTCACCAGGTCCCTTACTGCCTTCCCTGATCCATGTAGACAGTTGGGAGAGAAGGTAACTCCTCATTCAGGGACCAACCACCGAGCAGGGCTTGACACTGTAGGAAGAACACCCAGCTGAGTTGCATGAAGGCTGCAAGGTTTGTTAGTCAGACCTGTGCTATCTTTGCAGATGGTCAGGGTCCCCTGCACCATGGCGTCTGCAGCACTTGGATCAGTAACCTGAAACCCCAGGACCCAGTGCCCTGCTTTGTGCGAAGGTAAGCACCCACTCAGGGCCCTTTGGAGCCCCTGGCTCCTGGGGATTCTGCAGGGCAAGGGAAGGGTCTAAGACTGAGTCTCCCCTTGGCCCATAAAGATTTGAGGGTAACTTTCCATCTCCTCATTTTGCCATCTGGCTACAAGGAGTAGTGGAGCCCATGGCAAGGACCCAGTGATGCTTGTGCTGGGATCCAGTGAGATTGGCCAGTGTGGGGAGATGCTGTACTTGGGCCAGGAAGATAAAGCTGTACACAGGGCTTGGGGATCAGTGTTTCCCTCCATCCCCGCCAGGCACCCAGGTTCCCAGCATGTGCTTCTGGCTTGGGGCATCTGAAGACCAAGGTCTTTCTCCTGTCTCCCTGCAGTGTCAGTGGCTTCCAGCTCCCTGAGGACCCCTCCCAGCCTTGCATCCTCGTTGGGCCTGGTACGGGCATTGCCCCCTTCCGAAGTTTCTGGCAGCAGCGTCTCCATGACTCCCAGAACAAAGGTACGGCTCTCAATAGGAAGGGAGTGTGCCTGTCACCAGGATCGATCTGATCATTACACAGGCACATCAAATTACTACACCGTATCCCAAAATTAGGCACATAGAGTTGGAGTGCTTGACCCCGCCCACTCCATTTCTCCATGTTTCCTTGTTAATTTTTAATGTATCTAGAGGAATACGTGTCCTGGGGTACATGTGGAGGTCAGAGGTCGACTTACTTCTCTTCTTCCAGGAATCAGATTCAGGTTGTCAGGCATGACGGCGAGCAGCTCTTCCTGCTGAGCCATCTCATCAGCCCAGTTTGCTGGGTTTTAAATGCTTGCCTCATTGTCGGTATCATCCATTAAATAACACAGAGAGTAATACGCCTGTGTACAGGTCCCTAGGGTTAAGAGATGAGAGTAACAGATTTTAGATGAAGACATTTTCTTTTCATTTGAGAAGTAGCTGAGAAGGATGGACAGCTCTGTCTGGAATCCTCTGGATGACGCTATTCTGGAAGGAACCCTTAGCGATGTTTGATCTTCAAGACCCTGAACATGAAGTCTAGCACAGCCAATAGCATTAGGAGGCGGTTGGGATATTCTGGGTGCCTGAGGCCTCAGCACCTGCATTTAATGTAGCACCTGGGTCTGGGGAGATGATTTTCACAAAAGAAGGCCACAAGTTTCTGATATTCTACTAAAAGAATGTTCTTAGAATGGCACACACATATAGACACACACACTCACACACACACCTATATGTATTTGAGACAAGGTCTTGCTATTGTAGCCCTGGCTGGACTGAAAACTCCCTATATAGACAAGGCTGTCCTCGAATTTGGAGGAATCAATCCTCCTGCCCCTAATTCCCAAGAACTAGCTATAATATCTTAAAAGAAGTAAAATTAAAATGCAGTATGTCAAATAAAAGAATAATGTACGTGCATAATCAAAATTGATACTGAACCCCCCCCCTTTTTTTTACTGGACCATGATTTTTAAGAGTGTCTCCATTAGATATAAAACGGGGATAATGACAGATCAGAAACCTACCCATTGGGTACCTGGTGGCCACGGGCTGCCCTCTAGTGGCCATTGTGGTAACTGCAACCTTGGGTCTTCAAGGGTTCAAAGGAGGCCGCATGACCTTGGTGTTTGGGTGCCGGCACCCAGAGGAGGACCACCTCTATCAGGAAGAAATGCAGGAGATGGTCCGAAAGGGAGTGCTGTTCCAGGTGTGCACAGGCTACTCCCGGCTACCCAACAAACCCAAGGTAAGTGCAGCCACCCAGCAAGCTGGCAGAGTGTGTATGATGGCCACTGCCCAGGCTATACAGCCCTTCCTCTCCAAGCCTTTACCTCCTCTGTTCCACAGCTAAGACAGTTGCACAGTGTTAGGGAGATCTGAGGAGCACTATGACAACATGGAGCTCACTGTAGTTTAATCTCCACAGCACAGCCACCAGCAGGTGCCCAGCAGCGCTGGAACTTGGGGCTGTGCCAGGCTAGCTTTATGCTTAGCTCAGCAAGACTGGAAGGTGGAGCTGATCCCACAGGGCCCTCAGGTGGGCACTCTGCTCCAGGGGCATGAACAGTGTATACAGACTCTCCATTCAGAACCCTGTGAACATTCCCTAAGGACCCCTTTGCATCCTGGCTGGATGACCAGTGGGTCATCTTCTGTGAAAAAAACAAAAAACAAAACCATAAACAGACAGACTCCCAATCAACTGCAGGACCTTCTTTATAAATGGGGAGCCTAGGAGCCTATACCCAAGCCACGAATCAGAGCTGAGACTGATACATACTGGGGAGTCCCCTCTTTCTGGGGTGTAGGCAAGCAGATCTCAGCACTTTGGGCAGAGTTATAAGCTTGATGTCTCTGGAGTGTGGTGAACTCAGGGAAGCTCTGTAGGTTCCACCGGCCAGGAGGACTTGTATATCCTGAGCTGAGGTCCTGACTGAAGCCCTCACTGGCCCTCTTCCCCTCCCCATGGCCAGTACGCCTGAGCACAGTGACATCAGCATCCAGGGCTGGTCCCACCATGTCCTCTGCTTTTAGGTCTATGTTCAAGACATCCTGCAAAAGCAGCTGGCCAATGAGGTACTCAGCGTGCTCCATGAAGAGCAGGGCCACCTCTACGTTTGTGGAGATGTCCGCATGGCCCGGGATGTGGCTATCACTTTGAAGAAGCTGGTAGCCACCAAGCTGAACTTGAGCGAGGAGCAGGTTGAGGACTATTTCTTCCAGCTCAAGGTAAGGGAGCTGGGGTGGGGCCCTCAAGAAGGGAGTAGGCCAAGGTCACATGCCTTTGGAACCAGGACCAGAACAGCAGACCTGGGGGGGGGGGTGCTCTGAGACCTTCTGCACCACTGCAGAAACCTGGGGCTGGCTAGGCTCCTGGAGCCTGGACTTTCCATTCCACAGTGGTTGCCAGCTAGCTGAGAAATCAGGCTAAAGTGTTCCATTTCTCTGTCTGTGAGAGGAAAGCAGCAGTCTCTGCTCTCCACACTCCTGCATAAAAGCCCACAGAGTAGAACAGGGCTGTGGAGGCCTGTCCCCTACTGGCTATGGGGAACATACACTTATTTGCAGTAGGCTGCTGCTGGGTGCTTTCATTTCTTGTAGGAAGGACTCTTGGTAGCAGGGCCTGCCTTGTGCCAGGTGCCCATCAGTGACTGTTCTGTGACCTTTCCTTCTGCCCTTCTAAGGGCTTTGTGAGGGATGAGTGACTGTTACATCATTTTGCAGATGGAAGGGGTCCTGGTGCCCCAACAGCGAATGTGAGAGCCCGGGCACAGCCTCTCTCTGTCTCTCTGTCCCTAACCCTGCCTTTAAGGCTCCCAGTTACGCTCCACATTTATATTAAGCACCTAGTATGTGTTAGAGATAAGAAACAGTTAACACAACAGGTGAAAAAATGTGTCAGTATCACCATAGATTACAGAGCACACCTGTATCGTCAGCACTGGGGAGGTCCCAGGGTCAAGAGTTCAAGGCTGTCCCTTGGTTTCATAGTCAGTCCAAGGCTAGCCTGGGCTACATGGGATCCTGTCTCAAAAGTACAAAAGCAAAAAGCCTACCTAAACAGAGTTTACATTCTGGCAGAGTGGATTAAATCAAGCACATAGGCTGTGCACTGCTTTGGGTAAGAATTACACAGAAAAGCAGCTCACAGCTGAAGTGTTCATGGTTTAATGAAGAGGTTTGGGGAAAGGGACACTGGGAGATGACATTTGAGAAAATACCTGACAAAGATAAGGAAGAAGCCTTGTGCATACTGGAGACAGAGGTCCAGACTGTTCTGTCGGGCAGCAGCATGTTCAAAGGTCCTGGGATGCAGACTATTCTGACACCTGTGATGACCAGCTAGGGCATTGTGGGTGCTTTCCAAAAATGTGTTCAGTGCTTGCCAGATAGTTCGTGGATGCTTGACATCATTAACAAAGGACTGCAAGGAGCAGGTGGGGCAGAGGCAGTGCACACCTGTCAGTCCTAAGGCTTTGGGGAAGCTGAGGCAGGAGAATGATAAGTTCAAGTCAGTATGGACTACCTAGGGCTGCAGAAATGCAGAGGACATATCTATAACTTCAGCTCCAGGGGATCTGATACCTTCTTCTAGCCTCTCAGGGTACAGCATTCATGTACACACAGGCACACACATGCACACACACGCACACACATGCACACACACACACATACATACACACTTGAAAAATAAAATTGTAGCCAGACATGGCAGCACATACACACCTTTAATTCTAGCACTCAGGAGGCAGAGGCAAGAAATAAAATCCTTTATGTTTTATTTATTTTAATTTAAAAAGAGAAAATGAGTGCCGGGGTTATAGCTCAGGCCTTGCCTAGCCTAGAATATAAAAGGTCCCAGATTTGATTTCTAGTACTAAGGGAAAAAAGATTTCAAGGCCAGATCATTTGGTGCACATGTCCGCGTCCACATGGAGCAACAGATGTCTTTACTGTAAGACTTCTCTCGGAGCCCTCACTCAGTCTGTTGCTGATTTCAAGACCTGGAAAAAGGGAGGCACGCCCAGCCTGCCCTGCACATGCTGATCTCAAAACTCACATCCGATGTGGGATGAGCAGTAGGCAGGTAGTGAGACCGCCATCCATCCATGAAGCGTGGGAAGAGGCTGAGGTGGGCCACACACGGGGTAGAAGAGAAACCAAACCCGGGCATAATGGCAGCAATCCAGACAAGGGGAAAACACAAGGCTAGCGAGCGCCTGTGTCACCAGGAAGCTGTGGTAGCCCCAGGGGTTTGTCCCAGCCTGATAACTGAGAGGTGGATGGGCCAGCAGGGTGACACTGTGGCTTCTGTTTCCCCTCACAGAGTCAGAAACGTTATCATGAAGATATCTTCGGTGCAGTCTTTTCCTATGGGGCAAAAAGGGGCAGCGCCTTGGAGGAGCCCAAAGGCACGAGGCTCTGACACCCCAGAGGAGTTCCAGCTTCTGGCACAGAGTAAAATAATGGTGAGGGGCTCGGGGAGACAGCGAAATGCAATTCCCCCCCAAGCCACTCATGTCATCCCCCCTCTCTGCCCTACCAAGTAGTATTGTACTATTGTGGACTACCAAATCTCTCTCCTCTCCTCCCTCCCCTCTTCTCCCCCCCCGCCCCTTTTTTTCCCCCCCCCCCCACCCCCTTCTTCTCTCTCCTTTGCCTCTCGCTCTTCCTTGGAGCTGAGAGCAGAGAAAAATTAACCTTCTGACTGAAGCACTTTGGGTGACCACCAGGAGGCGCCAAGCCTCCTCTCTTAATATTTAGCTGACTGGTGTACAGATATTTATACTTTGTATTTAAGAAAACAGATGCTTTTGTCTACTCCCAATAATGGTTTTGGCCTTTCCTGTATAATTCCTTGATGAAAATATTTATATGAAATACATTTTATTTTAATCACCCTGAGTGTTTGATCGAATTTTTTTGTTTTTTGTTTTTTAAGAATTATTTGTTTATTTTATGTATATATGAGTACACTGTAGCTGTCCTCAGACACACCAGAAGAGGGCATCTGATCTCATTACAGGTGGTTGTGAGCCACCATGTGGGTGCTGGGAATTGAACTCAGGACCTCTAGAACAACAGTCAGTGCTCTTAACCACTGAGCCATCTCTCCAGCCCTTGATCAATTTTTTTTTTTTTTTTTTTAGCGAAACCATTCTCAAATAATATATGGGTTGGGGTTGGTGGGCCCCATAGTCTGGACAATGACACTCCCACGAGGGAGCACGCTAACCAGATCCCCAGGAGACAGCAGATGAGGTTGTGTTTGTCTGCAGCCATGATCATGGCAAGACTACCCAGATCAGGGCTGTGCTTCACACGAAAGGCACCTGCTGCAGGGTGTGGTGAGACCTGGGTTCTTCATGACAGCCAGCGTTGCCTGAAGAGCTCAACCCTCACCCCATCTTAGAAAATGATGTGCTTGGGCACTGAAGATGTAACTCAGCTGACGGAGTGTTTGTCTGGCATATACAAAGCCCTGAGTCTGATTCCTTGCACCGTATGACCATAGTCATAGTGGCACACCCTTATAATCCCAGCACTTAGGAGGTGGAGGCAGGAGGATTTGAAGTCTAAGATTATAGACCTCAAATACAGCTACATAGTGACTCAAAGGGAGAGAAAGTGTTGGTTGTGCTCCATGCCCCTGTTTGATAGAGTTTAGCCAGATCTGTGTCCTTCCCAGCCTTGAGCAGACAGATTAGACCTTGTTTGCCACACAGGACCTTAACACCTAGGTGAAGTCAGCCGCTTTGTTTACATTTGCAACTTCCTGAAAGAACTTAGAAGAACAGACTGCCTGCTAAGCTGCTTTGCAGTATTATTCAGCTGAAACAAAGAATGGGTTCCGGTGGGCTTCCCCTATATAAACGCAGTGCTGAATATTAAACTTTGAGCCTTGATCAGAGAACTTTACCTTGGCTTCATGCTTCTTTTGCCCCTCCGTCTCCTTTTCATTTCCAGCTACTCTCTCAGGTGAACGCAGTTCATCCATGGCCGCTGGACGGCTACAGTGTGATCTGGTACCTGGGCAGGACAGGTTTAGATATCTGCGTGTGACACCTTGCACACCTTGCTGTGAGGGCCACCACCATCCTCAGCTGCTGTGGAGGTCATGAGCTCCTGTTTGCACCAGCCAGCACAGCCCCTTACCAGACAACCTCATTGCTGGTCTCTGCCCTGGACCAGGATAAGCCAGCTCCCTCTTCCCTTTCCACTGCATCAGATAGAGCAGAAGTGGCGGGGCAAGGGCCCACCAGTGTCTCATTGCCCATGGAAACCCCCTGCCTCTGGCAGTAATGCATCTGAACAGTGTGGCCCATCCAGTCATTTTGATCAGGGGTTCCCACATGCTTAGGTGCCCTGAGTCACCTGGGGAATCCTATTAAAATAGAGACTGGAGACTGGGGGCTGGGGAGATGGGAGTTGGTAAAGCATTCCTTATGGTTTTGGATTCCCAGAGTCCACATAAAAAAGCTAGCTGTGGTGGTGTGCGTCTAGGAAGATAAAGACAGGCAGACCCCGGGAGCTCACTGGCCGCAAGACAAGTCAATCAGAGAGCATTGGGTTCAATGAGAGACCCTGTCTCAGAAGATAAGGTGGACAGAGATTAGGGAAGACACTCAGGCTGGGTGATGGTGACACACACCTTTAATCCCAGCATTCAAGAGGCAGAGGCAGGCAGATCTCAGAATTTATGGCCAGCCTGATCTACACAGTAAATTCCAGGGCAGCCAGGGCTACACAGAAAAACCCTGTCTCAAAAACAAACAAACAAAAAAAACAAAGATTCTTCTTCTCCATCTCTTCTCTCTGCCCTTTCTCTCTTACTTTCCCAACCCCCAAATCCCCATGGCAACTCCCCTAGCCTCAACCCTTGGGGCCAGTGAACTCCCCTGAGAGCAGCCTCCCAATAAACCTGCCTTTAATAAAATCTAAGAGAAAAAAAAAAAAAAAAAAGCCGGGCGGTGGTGGCACACGCCTTTAATCCCAGCACTTGGGAGGCAGAGGCAGGCGGATTTCTGAGTTCGAGGCCAGCCTGGTCTACAGAGTGAGTTCCAGGACAGCCAGGCCTACACAAAGAAATCTTGTTTCGAAAAACAAAAAAAAAAAAAGAAAAAAAAAAGAAAAGAATTGGCCTATGACCTCCATTCACATTTCTGTTCACTTGTGTGCATGGAAACATGTACATACCTCATGCACATGCAAGCACAGATACCACATAGACACACCACACACACATACACACTCTCACACATATACACACACCACACATATATGCATACATACCCTCACACACATATACCCATACATGCACACCACACATACATACAAACTACACACATACCACACACATACATACCACATATATATACACACCACACACATATACCACACATACATACATACCACATACACATCACATATATATACATACATACACACATGAATACACACTACATATATATATATATATATATATATATATATATATATATATATATATCACACATCACATACCACACACACATACATCTCACACACACACATACACACACACACACATACACACACACACATACACACACATGCACACACATCACATCACAGACATACACAGATTCTGGCTTAGGCAGACTCTGGCTGCTTTTTCTTTCATTTGTGTTTTGTGAGACAAGGTCACACTGTATAACCTGAGCTGGTCTTGAACTTGCCATCCTCCTGCCTCAGCCTGCCAGGTGAGCTACTACATTTCTCACCAGCTCCCAGGTGTTGCTGATCCTGATGATCTGAGGTCTCCACCCTGGTTCTTGAGGGAGGGGAGCCTCAAGGAGTTAGCATCATTTGGGGATCCGTCATATGGCAGGTCCCCACCCCAAACCCCTCTGCTAGGAAGCCTAGAGCAGGCCAGCTTCTCCTGACACCATTATGTCTCCTCCATCCCAGTACAAGCTGCCAAGACTCCCATGCCTCTGTCCAGCACTTCCTCCACCTCAGGAGCGTGAGGTCGTTCCCTGGTTTACACCGAGGCTGGCATTCCTTTCTGAGACCCTGAGCCACAGCCTGCACCCAGTTACAACAGCACTTTGTGGGGTTTGGGAGGAGGGGCCCCTGTAAGCAGGTGTGGACACAGACCTGTCTCCTCCCATTCCCTTTGGTAGGTTCCAGAATGTCTCCAGACCCATTCAATAACCCAGCCATCTCACATGTGTATGTAGACAAGCATTATTATTTGTTTATTTTATGGACACTGGGAAAGAAAGGGGAAAATTAACGCAGACATTCTGGGTCAGTTGGAGGCCAGTGGAATGACATCAGAGTGGCCCTCCTGGAGGGGTGAAGAGCAGGAGAGGTGAAAGAAAAGGGCCAGAGAGGGGGTAAAAATCAGAGAAAGGGGCAATCCCAGGAAGGTCACTTCCCTTAGTACATAACTAGCTTGGGTGTGATGGCTGGGACTATGGGCTGACGGTCATATGCCATATAGCCCAGGACACCCCCTTTGTGGAGAGGAGTCAATTTGGAATTTCACCTTCCTGGAACTCCTGTCAGTGAGGATCTCTTTTGATGGTGGGATTTGGGGAGCCAGGGCTGAGACAGGGGAGAGATGACAAGACAGAGACAGGGTGACCCAGCCTTCATCCCTAGGCCAGAGACCTTGCCTATGTCTGCACGTGGGTCAGCTGGATA
This sequence comes from Grammomys surdaster, assembly GCF_004785775.1. Taxonomy (NCBI): domain Eukaryota; kingdom Metazoa; phylum Chordata; class Mammalia; order Rodentia; family Muridae; genus Grammomys; species Grammomys surdaster. The sequence continues at coordinate 3,961,483 of NW_021621078.1, read as the reverse complement.
TCACCCGCCACTTCTAGACTGTTGATAGCGGGCAAGTTCTTCAGGCGGTGGTAGTATTCACACATGTGTTGACCATCCACAGACACCTTGAAGCAGTGACCTTCACATAAGATCCACACCTGGGCAGAGACACCACAACAGAGCATTTGAGAACCCAGGCTTGTGTCTTCTTCCCCGGGTCTCTCTCCTTCCTTAGAAGCAAGCCACAAACCTGGCCTCTAGTCAGCCTGAATGGTCTGCTTTCACTACCCAACAGCATTCTCTTGGCCTAGTACATTCCCATAAGCTGTTCCCAAGCCTGGATTTCCCACCCTGCAGACAGAGGACAGTGCTGGCCAATCCCCTCTAACGACCTTCCATGCCTCTCACCTCCTGACTCTCACCCATTCCCCCAGCCGTCTTCCCAGACCTTGTCCCCACCCCCATCTCACTCTCCAGATGAACCCTAAGCCATTAGTAACAGGAGTTGGCTCAAGCTATCTGTGTCTCCAGTGTTCCACGCCTGGTCTCCACCAAGTCATTTTCAATGAGACAACTGACACAAATGTTAAAGCTTCGTGACCCAGGGCTACCGCTAACACTTGTATCACACTGTGTGAGAAGCAGGCTAACGCTCATGTCACTGTATGCGGGAACTATCCAAAGTGTGCTGCAGACTCCACCACACTCCACCTTTCTGCTCTGTGAGATACAGTTTTTTAGATCTGTGTTCTCATTAAATGAAAATCCAAGCTCAGGGGGCTGGAGAGACGGCTCAGCAGCTAAGAGCACTGGCTGCTCCTGGGTTCAGTTCCCAGCACCCACATGGGAGCTCACAACTGTCTGTAACTCTAGTTCCAAGGGATCTGATGCCTTCTTCTGACTTCTGAGGGCCTCAGGCACTCATGGACATGGTATACATCCATGCTGAAAGCACTCATACATTAAAAAAAAAAAAAGCCAGGCATGCTACATGTCTGTAATTAATTCCAGCATTTGAGAGGCAGGAGGATCAGGAGTTCAAGGCCAGCCTTGAATATACAGCAAGTGTGAGGCTAGCCTGGGCTACATGTCTCAATAACAACAGCAAAACACAAGCTATGACATGGAGCCCTACGCTCTGAGTCTTGTGGCAGACATTGTTGTTCTTATATTTCCAAATGATGGCTGCACATTGCCCCAGGGGTAGGGTCTCAGCATTGATTTTTCTTATTTAAGCTCACTGGGTAATTTGATGTCATAACCAGGGTGGATAAGGCCTGCTCAGGGATCAGGCTGCAGCTTGACTCCAGCCCTTCCTCCTCAGTAACACATGACTGCGTAAGCAAACAAGCAAACGGCAGTTCACTCTTGGCTTTGATTGGCACAAACTGGCTGTGTGACCTCATGCAAGTGACCCATCCTTGTGAGTTTATCTGCCCCTCTATAAAGTGCAGGAACAGCTAAGCCCCATAGTGCAGGGCTGTATATTGCCCTATTCCGGAAACTGAAGCAGCAGCAAACGTTCAAGGTCCACCTCGGCAACAGAGTGGGTTCAAGACTAACCTTATTAAGACCCTGTCTCAAAATAGAAGGAAAGAAAAAAAGAAGAAAAGGCATGGAAATAGGCATGGTGGCTCAGGCCTGTAACCCCAGCACTTGGCATCCTGAGGGCTGTAACCCCAGCAAGGTAGATGGATCACCTGAGCTCAAGGGCAGACACCCTACAGAGTGAGTTGTAGGTAAGCCTCGGCTAAAGTGAGTCCCTGCCTAAAGCAAGCAAACAAACCAGGGCTGGGAATGTAGCTCAGTGCTACTCTGCTTGCCTAGCGTAAGGCTGTCAGTCCCCAGCACAGGGGGACGTGGGCACAGGAGAGACGAACCCTTACTTCAGCAGGGACAGTACACATGAGATAATACCAATTTGTGCAAGATTCTCTCTTCTTTGGGATGCAGCCCTCATACCCCAGGCATCTGCCTGTATCCCATCTCAGACCCCTGAAGCCTCCTCTTGCACCCCAGCATCTTACTGAGAAGCTCTGCCCACGACTGAAGGGCATTCTCCCAGGCAGACTTCGCTCTTCGGGCCCCCAGGAGCTGTTGATCTGAGTGTTTCGGACCACAGCCTTCTCATTGAAACGGGGGTTCAGGTGGAAAGCGATGTCACCCCCAGAGCGAAGGTTGATATGGAACCTGAAATGGACATTTCACAGAGACCCTGTTTGACTACTGAGCTCTGGGCTCAGCCCCTACTCCATCACCCCAGGTGGCTCAGAGCCACAGGCTGGCCAGAACAACTCTGGGAGGCGTCTGTTCTAGGAGCCCTGGAGGCCTGTCTTACCTCTGAGCATCTGGCAAGACCCTGCCTGTTACGATGATGGACTTGGACGGGTAAAGCCCATTTGGGATGGAGGTGAAGAAAGGTATAGTCTGTAGGGAGGGTGAGAACAGAATATCTTCAGTTGGGCTGCGGCAACAGCAGGGCACTCAGCACAAGTGCCTAAGGACTCCAAAGCCTGGCCCGTGAGTCCTGTGTCTTCTGGAAGGAACCCAGTTTCCTTTACTTGGCTCATTAAATGTCAAAACAAAAGAACCCTTCCAGTGCTTCCCAAAATACATCTCAACTATAATGAGGGGAGCATTGTTAGGGCACAAATGGCTTGTTGGGGTTTAATGAGAATGCCCCTCCACCCACCCACCCAGAAGCTCATGTATTTGAATAGTTGGTCCCCTGTTCATGGAACTGTTTGGGAAGGATTGGGAGGTGTGGTCTTGTTGGAGAAAATGTGTCGCTGGGGATAAGCTTTGAGGTTTCAAATGACCTGTACCATTCCCAGCCTCCTCTATCCCTCAGCCCCACCTCCTACAAAGTGTGAGTTCTCAGCTACTGCTTCAGTGCTACGCTCGCCTATTTGCCTCCATGCTCTCTGCCGTGATGGTCATGGACTTGTAAGCCCCAAATTAAACCCTTCCTTCTGTAAGTTGCCTTGGTCATGATATTTTATCACATCAATAGAAAAGGAACTAAGGCAGGTCTACAATTTGCTCGTGCTGAAGGGACCATTTTAAGGTTGAAAGCTGTTATCAACTGTCTACTGATGGATATTTACATGGATATTTGAACTGTTTACCTGGATGCAGGAACCTTCATTGATCATGTAAGTCAGACAACTCTTCCACAAAGCTGCCCTTCACCTCAGCCTACCTAATTAACATAAGCCAAAGCTCCAGCTCACCATAAGAAACCACTTACATAGGCTTGGGTGGGGTACGCCATAGGAGGGATTCCAGGAGTCTGTGGAAGAGACACAGGTGACACACATTTCAAGGGACCTCCAATATCCAGCCCTCGAGGCCTCCCATCCCCCTCCTCTGTCACACCAGCATTCACAGAACTTCCTGCCATTTTCCTGAACCCCATGACGGTTCCCTGCCTTTTAGCCACTTCTCATGCATCCCCATCAACTCAGGGTCTCCCACCTCCACTGTGCTAGTGGAAGGACAGATAGACTGGCTGTTAGTAGTGACCTGGTGGGGATTTGAGCTTAGTAAGCAAGCTAGGATCTGGAGCTACCACACTCCAGCCTGGGCAACTGAAGAACCAGAGTGTCTGCCAGTTATATCCCTATAAAGACTGTTTCTGAGTCTCTGCTGTCCCAAGGAGTTTGGGCCCTTCTTCCTAGCAGAGGGTCCAGCCGCAGCTTTCTCCATGTCTGTCCTAAGCACTTTGGTTCCAACTTTGTGACTCTAGGGAATTCTGCTTTTGGCTAAAGGAAAGTGGTGGAGCCATGAGATAACCAAAAATTTTAGACTTACAGAGAACATCTGTCCAGGGGTGCTGTGAACTGTGTGGATGATAGTTTGAGCCTGGGAAAAAGAAATGGGTTCTCATGGTTACAAGGACTAGTATCTGCCACCAGAGGGCGCTGCATACTATCCACGCGCAAGCCTAAAGCTTGGTCTGTAACCAGGCAGGTCCTTCACCACAGCCCCTCCCAGACACCCATATACACTAAGGGTGGGGAGGGACTTTTCTCTGTTGGAGGGGAAGACAGATTATGACTGGAGCTCTGCCCATCAGCCTTGCCAGTGCTTGGATTGCAGCTGTGTACCATGCATTGTTTATGGGATGCTGAGGATCAAACTCAGGGCTTTGTGTGTGCTACTGAACCGCTCCACTCCACCAACAGAATTCACCCCCAGCACTGTTCTCTATTTGATCAGGGCCAGCCAAGCACACCGGCAGCCCCCTCCCACCAACATCCCTGAGGCCTGGTGGGTAGGGTGTGTGTGTGTAGTCTTGTCTGCCCTTATGGGGGATGCTGAGCCTCCTCCCTTTAGCCCACAGCAAGAGGTTCTAAATAAAACACACAAAAGAGCAGAGAACTTACCACAGGTGCCTGGTGGGCAGGCTGAAAGCCCTGAGCCTGAAAAGGATCAAGGAGGGGGGTTATCTCTGGGGTCACGCGAGATGAGAGGTGACCTCAAACTGTTCTTGTGGTCAGTTTCACCTCCTTCCTGAGCCTGCCGCACCCAAATTCTCACCCTCACAAGGGTGCACAGGGGTATCAGAACTGTCCCCTGGCTCCTTGAGAGAGAATTCAACCTGTCTGACCAGATTGCTTCTCTGGGCCCACAGAGGTGAGAGCAGCATTCCCAGCTTCCCACTTTGTTAGCATTTAGCTTTGTTGGGTGCAGAGCACACAGCTCCAGTGCTCTCCAAGGAGGGCAGCATCTTTGACTCCCATCCCCCTGGTGAGGTCCGAGGCTCAGAAAGGTTAAGCAACTTGCCTTGGGCTGGCCCAGGCATTGAATAAGAGGATCTCAAATGGAATCCAGCTAAGTCATAGTGTATCTACCACATCCGATATCCTCCCAGGCCAGGGTCAATGTTGGGCTACCCTGCAATGGCTTCCAGATACCCCACCAGTCCTAGAGTTAGTACGGCAGAAGGCAGGTTCCATTCTGGGCCATCATGAACTACAACTACCTGAGTGACCACAGGGCTGCCGGCCTTTCCTCCCTACCCACATCTCACCACCACGCCAGTATATCCCACCCTCCTTTGTTAGCTTCCTGTTCTCCCTGACTATGAGGGAAAATCCATGTTCTGAGTCTCTATTGCGTGTCAGCACCATGTGAGGAGCTGGAAATACATAAATGAACAAAGAAGCCATGTGTCAGTCTTCCAGGATTCCTGGGAATGGAGGAGGTGGGGAGCATGACGGAGGTGCACATGCAAAGGATGTTGTGACCCGCACAGCACAGACAAGTGACAAGTCCACCGTAACATGAGGTGGGTCAGAGAAAATTCTTTAGTGTTATTCAAACAAAGAATGATCGTGTAATTATTAGTTTGCCAGGGGCAAGGTGGACAGAAGGACAGCCTGTGCAAAAGAGAGCTGGCCAGAGAGGGCTCTGAGTGAACCGTGGAGGTGGCGTGTCTGAGCGGAGGTAGGAAGTGAGCTGGAGCCAGACTAGACAGTGCTCTGTTGGGTCGTACGTGGGGATCTGAGTTTGTATTTATTTATTATTTAGTTTTGTCTTGTTTAGTTTGGTTTAGACAGGGTCTCACATAGTCCAAGCTGAGGGTGATTTTGAACGTCTGATCCTTCCAGGCTCTGCCCCCAAAGGACTAAGATTATAGGCATCCACCAGGCTTTGCGCTCTGTTGGGAAAGACTTTCGGCCCTAATCCTAAAAAATTCTACAATGGGAGAGTGGGGGATGGGATGTGCTAGGTGAGGTTATTGCGCAGTGGTAAAAGGAACCAACCCAGCTAACACGTGAGGAGTTACCACAGGCTAGACCCAAGAGTGGCTTTGGGGATGGAGAGAAGTGCTTAGAAGAACAGAGCCAGGAGTGACACAATTCTGGGCAGCTGGTGAATACAAGGACCCTGGGTTGGTTTGATGGGGTCTGAAGGCCCCTGGCTAGCTTGGTGATTGGATCTGCCTCTGGGCTCTGTCCTTTGAACCTCCTGGCCAAACACTTAACTCACTTGCTGTTTGCGCCCCTTGGGGGTCCGTGGAAACTGGACTGGCTGAGAGAATTGTATTGTGGAGAAGACAGGCTGGACAGGGGCTGCAGAGTTCTGTTAAAACAAAAGCATGTCTGGGTGACAGAAGCAGGACGCACTGACAAAGCAAGGGCAGGCAAAAAGCAAGGGCTAGCTCCAGCCAGGCAACAAGCAAGGGCTAGCTCCAAACCCAGAGGAATGACAGCAGGAAAGGGTTAGGTTGGCATGAGCAAAGTCAGGGTGCCCCTTTACTCCCTCCCTCCTGCTTCCGCTCCTGCGGGAAGAGTCAGGAAACAGCAGATGTGAGCATGAGGCCAGAGGGAAAGGGGACGATTTTCCCCACAGTATCTCTAGAAAGTTATTTATTTATTTATTTATTTACTTATTTACTTATCTGCTTATTTGATTATTTGCTTATTTATTGTATTTGGTACTTTTGTGACAGAGTCTCATGTAGCCCAGGCTAGTCTTAAACTCACTGTGTAGGAGAGGAAGAGGATGACCTTGAACTCTTAACTCCTCTGTGGTTGGAAACCAGAGATGCTATGCCCAGCTGGACTTTCAGATCTTGGCAACACATCAAAAATTCTAAAACAAGCTGGGTAGTGGTGGCACACACCTTTAATCCCAGCCTTGGAAGGCAGAGGCAGGCAGATCTCTGTGAATTCAAGGCCAGCCTGGTCTACATAGCCAGCTCCCCATACAGCCAGGACTTCATAGAGAAACCCTGTCTCAATTGTTTTTTTTTTTTTTAAACACAGATGAATGTGATCTGTAATCCCAAGCATTAAAGAGGCTCAAGGCAGGAGGATCGCACTGTACAGCAAATCTGGGTTACACAGAATTCAAGGCCAGCCTGAGCTGTATAGTTTAAAAAAAAAAATCAGAACTAGGCCTGGTGTTACACATCTGTAATCACAACACTGGAGAGACCGAGACAGGAGGATTGACACAAGTTCATGAGACACTGTCACAAAATAAATAAATAATTTGGTAACATGAATCTGTAATCCCAGAACTCAAGAGGCTGAAGCAGAAGAATCCTAAATTAGAGGCCAGCCTGGGCTACAAAGTGAGATTCTGAAAAAAAGAAAGAAAGAAAGAGAAAGAAGGAAAGAAAGAAAGAAAGAAAGAAAGAAAGAAAGAAAGAAAGAAAGAAAGAAAGAAAGAAGAAAACACAAAACAATAAAAACCACATGCACACACAAAATTTGTGTGTGTGTGGGTTTGGCTTCATTTTGGTTTTGTTTGTTTTTTGTTTGTTTGTTTGTTTTTAATATAGAGGTCAAGCAGACCCAGGCTGGACTCCAGGAGCCATGCTGAGCCCTCTGATTTAGATTCCATTCGGTTTCCTAATCACAAGCCCGCTTAGAGCTCCCTGGTCATGCAATAGACAGTTGCAGAAAAGGAGGAGCTTTGGCATCTTCACCGAGAGGTAGATTGCTCCTCACAGAGAAACCAATGCCAAACAGGACAGAGAGACAGACATCAGACAGATAAGACACCGAGTCAGCAAACCAGGGCAGCTCCAAAGCTACCTAGGGAAGATGCTTGCTGGTGCCCTGTCGAGTGGGCACAAGCCAACTGGTCACTGTCCTCTAACCCTGGGACAAGGACCAGCCTTTCCTGACCTGGAAGGTGATGTAGGACAGCTGCAGGCAGCCGGAGACAGCAATGGTGTCCACGAGGTGGTAGGGTACACGATGTGAGTACTGCATGAAGAAGTTCTTGTTCACCATCACCTGGGGGAAGAGAGTCGTTGTGGGGGGAGTGCCAGGCCAGGCCGCCCTGAGCTTTCCTTTCAGAAGTAAGGATCTGCATCTTACATCCAGCCCAAGGGAGGAACATCATCTGCAACGCCGGGCCAAGGACAGTGTGTGAGCCGCACGTAGCCCCACCGTCCTCTGGGCTCCTGGCTCTCACTGCCAATCACTTATTTAGTCCAGGCTTACAGTTGCTTTTCAGAATACTTTGAGTTATTTTATTTCATGTGTGTATGTGTTTTTTTTCCTGCATATATGTATGTGCACCACACGCATGCCTGTCGTGTCATAAGAGAGTGTTGAATTCCTTAAAACTGGAGTTACAAATGGTTGGGAGCTGCTGTGTGGGTGCTGGGGACTGAATCCCTGGGCCTCTGCAAGAGCAGCCAGTGTTCTTAACCACTGAGCCATCTCTCTAGCCCCTAGGCTTATCTTGTCAAACTTGGTTCATGACAGGTAATTTTTTTTATGTTGTTAAAACAGGGTCTCATGTAGCCCAGGCTAGCCTCAAACTTGCTATGTAGCTAAGGATAACCCCGAACTTCTTGATCTTCTGCTTCCATCACCCAAATGCTGGGATTACAGGCATGTAGCACTAGGCCTACTTTATGCAGTACCATGATCAAATCCAGAGCTTTGTGCATGGCAGGCAAGGACTCTACCAAGAGAACTGTATCCCAGTCCTTGCCTGGGGTAATATTTATGTGTGCATTATGGGCAGCAGAAGAAAGGCAAGCTCAGGTTGTGCTTGGAGGGCAGGAGAACCCCAGCATCCCAGAGACAAGCTCAGGTCTCACTCACACCACCCCAGCCCAGGGGCAGTGCCTGGCCTGTAAGGACACTGCCTTTAGTAGAACCTGAAGAAAGGTTAGAACAATGTGTTCAAACAGACATATGTTAAGACAGGGTGTAGCTCAGTGCCAGAGCACTTGCCTAGTACCCAGGAGGCTAGGCATGATCCCCAGCACCATAGAGAGCAGATGTTACTGGCTGTCTACTCAAGAGGTCCCACCTTGCTTTTGACAGTTGTTAGCTGGGGGAGGGGAAGTCATATTTTTTAGTGCTATGCACACTAAACCCATAATCCAGAAAACAATCCCACACCCATGTACACAAAACCAACTGTAATAAAACCCAGTGGGTGATTGGGTGGAGGGGGAGTAGAAAAGACATAAAAGTAGGGGAGGGGGGACTGGGAAGACAAGGGTTCCAGAAGGAGTGGAAGGGGGGATAAGGTATAGGGATAGAAAGTGTGTGTGCCCAAACACATTCTATAGGTGTATGATATTATCAAAGAAAAAAATACAGGGGCGGGGGTTGGTGGTTGTTGCTGTAGTTATTGTTTGTTGTTTTGTTTTTAGGACATGTGGAGCCTCAAAGCAACTTGGTGACAGATTGAGGTCTTATTTTCTAAGGAATAAAAGCAAGAGGCGCATCTGCAGATTACAGGCTGGAGTCTGTAAGGCAGAGGGCAAAGGTCACATCTGTGTAGTGGCTTGGCTGGGACCCAATCTCATTGAAAGTGGCTGTTTAAATTGGTTCTCCCTGGGAGCAGGTTGGGGGAGGGATTCCCCACTCACCTTGAAATCTGACCTCTGCACCAGGAAGCAAAGCTCAAAGGGCATCCCCTTCCCGAAGGGCATCTGCATCTTCCTCTCCTCAGGCCCCCACTGCCCATTCTGCTTCGTGTTGCAAACCACATACCCCCCTTCTTCAAACCGGGGATTGAAGTGGAAGGCAATGTCATTTCCACTGTAGCCGGTCTGAAAGTTCACGGCAATCCTAAGGCAGAGAAACAAGCATGGCTTACCGCCAGGGTGGGGCAGAAGTGCCTCTGACTGCCTGGTATGTTAGCACATTTTGAGTTCATCAAATTTAGACATGCATTCTGTGCAGTTACTGCTTCCTGTGCTCCTTTCTTAAAAAGTAGACAATTAGTGAGGAAAAACAACAAAAACCACACATCTTTCGCCACAGACTCTGACCACAAGATACAGAGAAATCGAGCTAGACCTGGGCTCACCCTTGGCAGTTGGCATGCAGTGCTCACAAGGTGCTAAGCAGGCTCTGTGCACCGTGTGTGCACCTCCATTGTCATTGTTGGTTTCAGTTGTTGACACATCTGGGAATCGGGAAGCTCAACTGGTGAATGACCTCCAAGAACTCCCCTGGGAGTGTGCCAGTCCATTGTGGGTGGTGCAAGCCAGCCAGTAAGCAGCATCCCTCTATGGTCTCTGTGTCAGTTCCTGCCTTGGCTTCTCTCAATGACATAACCTAAATAAACCCTTTCCCGGCCTAGTTGCTTTTGGTCAGAGTGCTTTATCACAGCAACAGAGAAGCAGAGTAATACAACTATCAGCTGGCCAGGCAAGATGTGCCACTGGCCAATAGCGGCAAGTCTGTTAGGATGCGGGCAACTACTTTGTGCTTGGATTTGAGGCCCATCCCTTGGGTGGGAGTTCACTGTAAAGCTGGACTAAGGCCTGTGGCTGGAAGGTCTCGGGCTCTAGTGGGAAAGCTAATAGCATTGTTTTATTAAGCGGATACAATGTGCACATAGAGATACCTCTATATTAATGTCTATTATACTTTTATTAATTAAATTAATTATTCATTTACTAATAATGCTGCTGTCAGCTTCGGTCAAGAGAAGCTTCTTTTTGCAACGGGCATTGGTAAACTGCGGGCAGGAAACGCGTCAGCTATACATGGGCATAAGTAGTAAAAAGCAAATAATAAAAAACATAAATATGAATGGGCCATCTCTATCATCCCCTCCAAAGTTCAGAGACTATCTCAGGAGAGAGGACAGAAAGGCTGAGGAAGTGATGCCCAGGGTGGGTGAGCACTGTGGAATACTTCTCTTCCAGGTGTCACCTGACCATTGCCCTTCTGAACTCAGAGCAGCTACAGTTAGCTACAAGGCCCACTCCAGACTTCTGTTTGGAGGGAGGAGGAGCTCTCCACACCTCACCGGCACCTGGGGATTTTCAGGCAGCTAATGGGGGGTGGGGGAGACAAGAAGTATTTTCCTTCAGGGGTGTAATCACATCACTTAGCACTTATGCTCCTGTAAGCACTCTGTAACTCATGGGCATGGAGACGAGCTTGATGAAACCCACTGGGTAACACACACACACACGCACACGCACACCCACACGCACGGAATAGTTGCAAAGAGGGAGGGGTTCAGCAGGAGCAGGAGGGAACAAGAGAGGGTAATGAGGGGCAAATCTGATCAAAATACGGCATACACATGCGTGAAAATGTCACAAGTAACATTTGCTAATAAAAACATTCAAAAAATTAAAAGCAAGAGAAAAAAGAAGGCTGTTTTAGAAATTAACTACAGTTGCTATCAAAGATGAACATTAAGAATGTTGCCCACTGGGGGCTGCAGAGAGGCTCAGAGGTCAGGAGCACCTTGAGGCTCTTGCCAAGGACCTCGGTTTGCTTCCCAGCACCCACATGATGGCTCACAGCCACCTGTTACTCCAGTCCCAGGGAACCCAAAGGTCTCTTCTGATTTTCATGGGCAACTGGCACACACGTGATATTCAGACATATATGCAGGCAAAACACTCATATACACAAAAAAATTTTAAAATATTATTAAAGAAAGATGTTTTCCAGGAAAGTCCTTTGCATAAGTGTTTGGAAGTAGGCACTGTTGAAAGCAGCCTATAACTTGCTCAAACTCAGCACAGCTGAGGTGGCTCAGCAGGTAAAGACATGTGCAGCCAAGCCTGACCACCTAGGTTCGATCCCTGAGACCCTCATGGTGGCAGGGAATAACTGACTCCTGCAAGTTATCCTGGCAAGAGTGAGTGTGTGTGCATTCGTACGCATATACACGGCACACACACAAAGTGTAATCATTTTAAAAAGATGAAAGAACCAATTCAAAAATCATGTGAAATTGTTCTCCAGGGATGAAGAGCCTTCACTCCTGAGTCTGAGAGATATAGATGTGTCCCTCATAGGAAGTCAAGCTTAGATCCTGATCCCAGCTTGAGTGTCACCAAATGACCCTTGACCCACACTAACTTTGTAAGTTCCCCTTTTACCAACAGTGGAAAATTCCCATTCCTGTCACTTTCCTGGGAGGGAGCTCCTCCCCCATGATCACTTTTGAAGCACCAATGGGGCTCCAAGAGGAACAGTTAAAATCACGAAACTTCAGGACAGGCAGGCTCACCCAAGGAGTATAATCGGTGTTTGCCCCGCCTTTCCACACCACAGCTAGCTTAGATTCGAGATCCAAGTTCAAGTCTGAGACTCTCCTCCCAGGGGCCTCACAGTCTAGTCTTCCCTTCCCTGAACTAAAGTGGCTGCTGCCGGCTTATCTACTTACTCTGGGTGCCAAAGCCCTCACACGGAGCTCTGTCACCTGCACCCCACACAGTACCATGCTCTGTGCCACACTCAGAGGCAGCCCCTGTCAGACATCCCATCAAGCTCCTATCACAGGGGAAAGACTGTCCGAGTTTTCTGTTAGAAGATGTGTTCTGGAAGAGTCTAGGCAGCAGAATGCTGACAAAGTCCTCAGTGGCTGATGCCTTAGACGTCAGGACCTATAAGGAGCTACTGTGGCCCTAAGGCAGGGCCTGTCCCAGCTGGCCATATGTTTGGGAGGCTAGAGCAGACACAGGATCACAACCCTGAAGCCTTAGTCCTTGTTTGAGGTCTCCTGTACCCCAGCCTGGCCTCAGACTTGATGGGTAACTGAGGTTGAACTTAACTCCCGATCCTCCTGCTTTTGCCCTCTGGGTCTGATATCACTATTAAGTGCCGCCACACCTGTTTAGGTTTTTGGTCCCTGTCCTGCTGCCCCGAGCTCCACCCTCCACTCCCTGTCCTAGAGTTTGAGCCTAGGACTTGTGCGTTAGGCAAGCATGCTACCCACCCAGCTATATCCCTAGCCCCCTTATCGGTCTTGCATCAGACAACACTGCTTTCCCCAGGATGTAATTCTATTTGGCGCATTGTAGCTTCTATCTTGTGCTTTGAAAATCCATGCCCGAGCCGGGCAGTGGTAGTGCACGCCTTTAATCCCAGCACTTGGGAGGCAGAGGCAGGTGGATTTCTGAGTTCGAGGCCAGCCTGGTCTACAGAGTGAGTTCCAGGACAGCCAGGACTACACAGAGAAACACTGTCTCGAAAAAAACAAACAAACAAAAAAAAAAAACAAAAAAAAAAGAAAAGAAAAGAAAATCCATGCCCGAGAAGGGGATCGATCCTAAGCTCCAAGGCAGAGGCACCAGCTTTGGGAGGGAGAAGGGCAGTCTGTAGGTCTGTAGCAAAGGCTGGAGTAGGGCTTCCCATGGGAGTCCTGGATCTCCAGCTAGGAGGTTGTAGGACAATGCCCTACAGCACTGCAGGGACCTCACACAGGCCTGGTAGCCAGCACAGCTGTGACTACCCAGTACGACAGCCACAGTGGAAAAGCTAGCCAAAATCCAAACAGTTGGAATGACATGAAGGAGACAGGACGTCTTCCCGGTGTCCCAGCTAAGGCCACCATGGGCTGTTGCGGTTGGGATGGACAGATGTGACTCTTGTGGGAGGTGGGCTGACTCTTTAGTTGGCAGCTGCCACACAGACCCACCAAAATAGATGAAAGCTGCATACACCTCAACAGAAGCTAATCAAGCTACAAGAAACCTGGCGGCTTCTCTGACCCTCGAGAACACTCCCGGTGCTTCAGTGCCCTGGCCCTCTTTTTATTTTTTGAGAAAGAGTCTTGATAAGTTGCCTAGGCTATCCTCGAACTTATTCAGTAGCCCAGGAAGGCCTGAATCTAGGATCCTCCTGCCTCCGCCTTCCTCGGAGCCGAGCTGATAGACCCATTAGGGGCTTACTCTTCTTTTTAAAGATAGGACATCATGTACCCCAGGCTAGCCTCAAACTCCTTATATAGTTGAGGTTGACTTTGGACTTTTTTTGTTTTGTTTTCAAGATAGGGTCTCACTATATAGCTCTGGCTGTCCTGGAACTTACTATGTAGACCAGGCTGGCCTTGAACTCAGAGATCCACCTGCCTCTGTGACTTTGAGCTTCTGGTCTTCCAGGGCCAACCACTCCCGTGCTTGGATTACAGGCATGCACCACCATAGCCAGTTAATGGATGCTGGGGTCTAACCCAGGGCTTTGTGTGTGCTTGGCAAGCACTCCACTAACTGAGATGCATCTCCATCTCTGGGGTTGCCCTTGAGAGAAACTTTAAAATATTTCCTATGACACTATAATCGATAGTGACACCTGGACAGACAGAGCTGGAGAGACTGTGCAAGGGTCCCTGCTCTTCCAGAGGACCCTAGCTCAGTCCTCTGCATCCACACCAGGCAGCTTCTAACTATCTCCAGCTCCAGGGGGAATCTGACAGTCTTCTGGCCTCCTCGGGCGCCTGCACACATGCACACACGCACGCAAGTACACACACACACACACACACCACATCTATAAAAAAGATTAGACAAAGCTGCTGTGGGAACTAGAGGGATCTCTCTCTTTGCAACACTGTGTCACGGTGTCAAGAGCGCATCTGTGGCCTGCGGTTCTGACCACTTCCCTCCTCAGACTGTGAGCTCCTGGGAGCAAGATGCTCAGGGCCCAGGAGACTAGTGAGTTTGTCAATGGTGCCAGGAGGAGGTATGGGCAGGACCAGCCCTCCATACCCCTGCAGCTCCACAGTGGCTGAGGCTGGAGATTACCATCAATGCCATCCACGTACCTATTTGCAAAAGCTTGGACGGCCCCCTGGAGGGTGATCTGAAGTCCCTCCTGCAGCCCTCCTTGGATTATTCCAGTAAAGGGGATGACCTGCAGAGGGGAAAGGGAGAGATATCAGTTGGCTGACACTTGCCCAGTGTGACAGTACTGTTAGGGCTGGGGAGAGCATGGCCACCAAGGAGCTAGAATCCCAGCCACGCAGATCTTAGGGTCCCTCATAGAAGTGGGCCCAATCCAGTTAGTTACACAGTCATTCTGAAACGATTGGAAGACCATCCGGTTTCTGAGGTTTGGCTGACAAGTGACCTCAAGTCACTTCCTTCCACAGTCTGTAGGAAGTGACAACTGTAGAACCTACCAGAAGGAAATAGCGTGCAAATGGCCTAGAAGGTAAGGAACTAGAATTGTGGTGAACACTGCTGGCCCCAACCCAAGTTCACCAAAGGCCTCAGGGTCCTGACTAGGGACTTGGGAGGCCAGAAGACTCATCATTCTGTTTTGGAATTCAAACCTTTTCCTCTTAAGAGAGGGTTAAGAGGAAGGTATCCCCAACCCCCACCACCACATAATAACAGTGGCAGCTTGGTACATGCTCAGTTGTTACATGCTCCGTTTTCATGGCCAGCTCTGCTGCTGGTTGTTGGTGGCAGCCTTGCTCTGAAGCTCTCAGCTTCTGTTCCTTCCCTAGAGCCGCCCCATCAGCCTGTGAGCCCAGTGTTCGATCCATCTCAGGGCCCACCAGCAATCTCTCCATCAGGTCTCTCTCTACCTCCCCTAATGTGCCCTAAAGGGGTGCTGGGTCCCACTGAAAGTCACGCTGCTTTAGAGTCAGAAGGATTCCAGGTCACTGATCAGTATCTGTGCGGCCTTCGAAAACTTAGTCTCTCTTTGCCTCAGCTTCTTCATTTGTAAATGGAGACAAACCATCTCTCCTGCTCCCAGACTCAGCTCCTTCACAAGGCTGGCTGGCACCCCCTCTGCTCCGACTCATCTTGCCTCATCCTCTCAAACCCAAATCCCCAAACTGGTGACTTACCATCTTCCAGAATACCCTTTTCTACCAAGGGTGGCTCTGCCGCCTGTGGGGCTGTCTCCCGGTTGATTTTCCTATCACACTCCAGGGTGTTTAAATGGCTTTTCTACACCTCCTTTGGGTCAACAGTCTATGTAAATTAAATGCTCTGGGATCCAGGAAGGAGCTGAGTGATGTGGACAGGTAGGGATTGGGGCCGCGCAGCCTCACACTGTTTATCTGGCGGAGCACTATATTCAGCTCTAAGGAACAGTCAGCATCCAGGCCCAGTGCTGGGGAGATGAAGCAGGCAAACACGAGAGACAGTTTGGTGTCCTGGGACCCTATTTGGTTTGGGCTTATGCACGCCCCAATCCTTTCAATAATTCACAAGGTGGCGTCCTTCCTTTGCCTGCACACTATGCACATGTGTACACGCACATACTCAAACAGTGTAGCCAGAAACCTCAGCCACTCCCAGAGCTCACCCCTGCACTGGGCTACACCACTCCCACAGGGGAGCAATACGGTAAATTTCCCTGCCCCCAGGTAGTAATCAAATTCCAAACAGCTCATATTCAAATATATCCCCCAAGGTGTTCAGGTAGGAAGGAGAGAAGGGTTCAGTCTAGTCTGGACTGGTTTGGGGTGTGTATGCAATGGGGCAAAGTATCGAGAGGGAGCCGCTTTCATTACCACCACCCCACCCCATGCCTCTGCGTGAGGGAAGGGGTGTGCACAGTAGGACAATGAATGTATGAACCAAATTATTAAAACAGAGAACCGCTTAAACCAGGGCCCTTAGCAACAGCTCCTTCTTCTCTTGAACCCCGAAAAAAGAAACCTTGAGCCACAGCTGAGCCCTGGAGTACTTGGGCACACCTGGCCCACTGTCAGTTTTGAGTGTCTCCCACGCTAACCTGCAGCGTTTCTTCAGATAAGCTGTGTGGCTTCCTTTGCAAATCCCTGTGAGCCAAGGCATCTTATTGAATAAGTTGCCAAGAACTTGGAAACACTGACCAGAAGGTAGGGGAGCTGCCAAACTTTCACAAGAGCACAGATCTGAGGCAGGAGGATGATTTTATGTTCTAATTCTGGGGTGCTCAGAGCTCCTTAAAAATGAATAAGAATTCTTGTCAGCTGTGGTTCTACACAACTGTGATCTCAGCCTTGGAAAGCGGATGCAGGAAGAGCTGAGTTCAAGTTGATTTAATGCTAAAAACACATCCTGTATTGCAGAGATACGTGAGAGAATATTTTCAGTGTAATGTGTCAGGCGTTGTTTTGGAATAACCCGAGATTGGAAAGGAAAGTAGGCAGAGGTATAAGAGAGGAAGCAAGATATGTCCTGGGATGGCTGGGATGGCTGGCCACTAAAAACATTTAAGGCAAGTTCCAATTAAGTTGTCACCCGACAGCCAGAGAGAAAACACCTACCCACCAAATTCAACCCCCTGTGTGTTAGAAGGTAAATGCTGGACTGGTTGAGGGATCTGCCAGGCCCTACATCCTATCTGGGACCTTCCCCAGGATACAAACCTGCTAGCATGTGTCAGTTCTAAAGACAGATAGACTACAGGATTAACTTCCTAGACATGGCCTTATGGCTATCAAGAGCATTTACTGATCCTTCATCTTAGTGATAAGCTCAGATACCTCTTCATTCTAAACTTAGACACTCCTCCTTCTAAACCCAAAGACTGCCCCCTAACCTCACCTTCCACTCTACAGATTTAAAAAACTTCCTTTATCCAGTGGCTTGCTGGTCTTTGTTCTACATGGCTGTTGGATCTCTGCCATGTTCCTTCCAGCTTCTCCAGTTGTTAAAGGTTGGCATTACTAAGGAATTTGATCCTGTCTATCGCTAACTAACATCCAGCTTCTCCCTCCTTACCTGTCACTGCCTTCTGGCCTTTATCCTTGGGTTGTCTGGCTGTCCAGAACCTACAGAAGCCTGGAATGGCTCCATAGATGCTCCAGACCCATTTGAACTGACCCTGCTGTGACCATTCCAGGGAAGTGCCTTCTCACATCTCATGTGGGCTCTGGCACTGAGTGTTTCTAACCTGAAACAAATCACAGCTTGCTTGTGCCTGAGTTCCTGTGTTCACACTCTTATCCCTGCTCCCATGCACATCTGTGGAATGTGGGATACCAGTCAGCCTGAGGGAATTGTGGATTGACTGTGGGAAATGTGTTGTTATTATTTTGTTTCTGTGATGCTAGCTAGGGATTAAAGCCAAGGTCTCAAACGTTCTAGACAAGAATACTTCCTGTGTCCCTAACCTGACATGAGGTGATCAATCAGAAGGGTATTGATTGGAAATATCCTCCAGGGACAGGAGAAGTAAGAGCATAGCCGGCTCTTCCAGAGGACCCAAGTGCAGATCCCAGGGTCCACGCCAGGCAGCTCACTACTAGAAGCTCTAGTACAAGGATCTGATGCCCTCTTCTGGCCTCCTTGGGCACTATACACACATGGCATACACACACACACACACACACACACACACACACACACACATATCAAAATCAATCTTTTTAAAAATAAAGAAAAGAAAATTCCTCCCCTCTCCTGAAATTGTCCTTAGAACTTTTGCTGGCAGCTGGCCCGCACTCTTGAAGACCACACGCTGTGAAGATCAGGAAGCATGCATGATAGCTGTGGGGTCATACGTGTGCACGGAAAACACGGAAAGTATGGGAGAAAGAGGCAGACGAAGAACAGACATGAGTCGTGGGGGCAGGGCAGTACAGATCTATTTCTATTTTTTTTTTTAAAACCTTTCGTGAGACTTCATGTCTTTGTTTGTTTGAGACTATCTCATGTAGCCCAGGCAGACTGTAGCTGAAGATGACCTTTGAACCTCTGTCTCAAGCTCCTACGTGTTGAGACAGCCAATGCACCCCACCATCCCCGCTTAGATTTTGGTATCTTAAATGGTGTCCCTAAATTCTGAAATGAATTATTTTAACATGAGCGAATCTTATAAACAAAATACAAGAATAGCAAAAAGATGGGAAAGGACCTAAAAGTCCTCTAAAAGGAAAAAGTCAATATGTAATACTGGAAGCAAATGTTTCATTGTTGTTGTTGTTGTTGTTGTTGTTTTGCTTTGTTTCCGTGATGCTAGAGATTAAACCCAGGGTCTCAAACTTGCTAGACAAGCACACTTCCTTGTATCTCTATATACATGCAATAAATAGCAATAAATAATGCTATTTGCATACGATGGCTTCAGTGTAGAAAGGATGGAGGTGGGGATTCTGGAAAGGTACCACCTGCGGTTAGTTATTCATTTTTGTGAGGTTGAGGAGCTAGGAGGACAGCATGCGGAAGTCAGTTCTCTCCTACCACTCTGTGGACTCCAGGTCACCAACCTGGCAAGAACCCTCACCTACTGAGCCCAAATGAGGTTATTTGTATAGAAAGTGGGAGGGGCTACTTGTACTTGGTTACTAATTCATAGATAAACTATCTCTGGAGAAACTCTCCAGTACCAAGAGACTTCGGGAAGGTCTGTGTGGCACACCTTGTCCTTCCCTCACCCCCAGCAAAGGCTCAGAACCTGGGATTGTGTTGATTTAAGTGATGGAAGGGATTGTGCTGATAGGCTGAAGTCCCCGGACATGTGGAGATTGCTGAATTACCCAAGCCAGCCTTACAAAATCTCTGGTATCCTTATAAGAACGGGGGCAGGGGGTAGGGCACTGAAATGGACGGGGGCAGGGGAAGAGATCTGTCCTAGTGAGATGCATCAGTAGCTAAATACACTTGTAACCAAGCTGAATGATGAAAGTTAGACCCTCAGGACCCAAACGGTAGATGGAAAAGTCTGCCTCCCAGAGTTGTTCTCTGACCTCTGTCACACACATGCATAACAAACAAGCAAGCAAACAAAAACAAACACACAAATACATTTTGTTTAGAAGAAGCATGGGCTGCTGCTGCGGGGTTTGTTGCTGGGCTTTGAAACCAGGACCCTTGCATGAGCTAAATCACATCCTTAGAATTTGAACTTCTGATGTTGAGAGTTCTGCCCTCCCTGATCAGTGACAGAACAAGGTGTTGAGTTAAACATGGGGACCCCATGGGACTCAGACCTTCAGTGAGTCAGTAAAGCAGCTCATAATGGGGCCTGCATCTGATCCCTGCTGCTCCTGGGAGTTGGTGGTGTTTTCTTTTTCCCAGGATTTATGATCCAAGAGGTCTTGGCTCTCACCTCCTTATGCTGGTCTGGACCCTGGGCAAGTCAGTCATCTATGCATGCCCTAGTCCCCACTGGCACTAGTGGGGCAGCAATGGCAGCCTGAAGCATTCCTGAGAAGATGATGCCAACAGGAAGTCCCTGGTTCAGGGGACCCTTGATTGTGTAACTGTTCATCCTAAGAAGAATGAACCCTCCTCCTTGGCCAGACTTGTCTTCTACCCAGAGGCTAAGGTCTTTTGCTTCCCTTTCCTACTGGGACATGCAGAAGGCAGAGCCTATAGCCAGAGTGTGTTCCGCTCAATGGCCTACTGGGGCACACAGTCTAGGCACCAGCAGTATCTGGCATATCTTCAAGACAGAAGGCCTAGCCATCCCATAAGTTCAAAGACCCTGACAGTCCCTAAAGCATCCTAACAGCCTTGGTTTTACTGTCTTTGTGGATGAGGAAACGGAAGTGCAGAAAATTAAGTAACTTGCCTGAAGATACACAGCTGGTTAACTACAAGCCTGGGGTTTGAACACTAGAACTAATGTTCTCAGCCATAGGTGGTATAAGCTCTCTTTCATGAGGAGGCACATAAAAGTCCTTGGCCCCTGGCTCACCAGGGTCACACTGGAGGGTCATCCTGACCAGCTGCTTCTTCTTCTGGACCCTCACGGGAGTCAACAACCACGCCTGGCCCTGACATGGCCCAAAGGCTATGACCACGGTGTTCCTCAGCAGGACAGAAGTCTCATGACTTTTGCACAAGGTCAGCACTTCAGTGGATGCATGGCCCATAGCTGCAGAAGTCAGTGGGTCACTGAGACCAACCAGGTAGAAGGATCTGTGATCCCAGTGCTATGGGGATAGGTGCATGGCCTCCTTGTCTCCCACTAGGACCTTCCCTCCTGCGGGAGGATTCCCCTTCATATTTGAAAATATTGCTTCCTCCTTCATTTTTTTGTTTGATTGTCTTAAAGGCAGGGTTTTGTCCAGGCTAACCTTGAACTCTATGCAATCCAGGCAGGCCTAAAGTGCATGGAGACCCTCTTGGCAGCCTCCCAAGTGCTGAAAGGTCTACTTTCTAAAACAAAGGTGTTAGCCCTCCCTGGTGGGAAACCAGAGTGGGTGTTATCTGAGACAAGGAGGCCCCCTGTGGCACATTCTACCCTTGAAGGCCCCACAGAGGCACTGGATAGCCCCTTCTAACTTTCCCATCTGCTTTCCGTGCAGGTCCCAAGTCAGAAGCCTCAACAGTGTGGCTGAAGATGCCGGCAACTTCCTGTAGCCCCAAGCGAAGCCCAGAGCCTGCTTGAGTCAGCTCTGATGCTGGGCTCCTGCTGGGCTCAGACAGCCAGCTCACCTACAGCACCCTGCTGTCCCCCACCTGCACACACTGTGAGCTCTACAGAAGGTTCCTGGGAGCACTCTCTTCTGCCTTCTTTACTGCCATCTTCCCCTCTTCTGGGAAAAGCACTTCCCTTCACTGTCACCTGCAATCTGAGGACATGTGGCAAGGCCTCAACCTTTCAAAGC
Source organism: Grammomys surdaster (assembly GCF_004785775.1). Classification (NCBI taxonomy): domain Eukaryota; kingdom Metazoa; phylum Chordata; class Mammalia; order Rodentia; family Muridae; genus Grammomys; species Grammomys surdaster. The sequence goes on along the minus strand of NW_021621078.1, from coordinate 3,940,270 downwards.
CTCAGTTTCTCCACACACAGTGTGGCTACTAAGCTTCCTAGTATATAAACAAAACCACCTATGGACAGGGGATCAAAAGGAGCTCAAGGCAGCCCTTTGTACACTGCACTAAAGGACAGTCCCTACCTCCTTGTCCATCTGTACACACTCTGGAAGTGTTCTTGGGTGAATTCTTGACGTGGCCCTTAGCGAACAGACGGCTTTTTGAGAGCGTTTCCCTGCTGTCCTTCCGCCCACTCCGAAGACATCTCCATGTTCCAGGTGCTGTTTAAACACTCTCATGTACTATCTGCTTTCTCCTTACCTTAACCTCCGGAGACAGACTGAAGTATTATTTCCATTTTACAGATGCAGTAGCTGAGGCCCAGAGAGGACAAAGTACCGCGTGTGACATTACCTAGTTTGTAAATGGCTGAACAGATATCTTCTCTAAAGTAGATACTTTAAGTGTCATGTGAATGTCTGATACCTGTCACCCTCCCCACAAACCCCACCTATATCACCATATAAACCATCTCCTTTCTAGATGCTACCAGATAGCCTGGAACAGGCACATATTAATACACTTCATAAATCATTGTGAGTGGAACCCTGTGGTCCCCAGAGGCACAGTGAGCCAAGCATGAGACGAGAGATGCATCAGGACGGCCACGTCTGTCCTGTGTGCTGCCAGCAGGACACCCCACCACTCTCTATGCTGCTCCATTGTTTCCCCAAAGGACCAGAGCAACGTCCCCTGGATGTGGCAGTTAGCTTTTCCTGAATCACCCCACAACTGCACCCCACAACTCACTGGGTTCATGTACGGAGGCTGGGAGCTGAAGAAAGCCATCTCTTCTATCTGAGGGGAACCAACGCTCTCTTCCTCACTCACTGGACAGACCTCTACACAGGGCGGGGCTCAGCGAGGAAACAGAAACCACAGCTACTCGGCACTTACTCAGTGGGGAGGAGCCAGGAATCAGTGGCTGAAGGAAGTGTCTAGAGAAAAATAAAGGTGATGTCAGGGTGGAGGGCTGAAGGTGGGACTCAGCGGGAGGACACCAGGTGCTCCCCACTCTGCCTTGCCTTTCTCTTCCTGTGCTCTGCCCAGAAAAGCAGTCATATGGCCAGCAGGAGTTTCTCAACAGGCTTGGACAGAAGTGGTTGTGCTTCTGAACCTGTTTCGTCACCCCATCCAGCAGAGCTGAGGCTTCACTTGCCCTCTGCGTGGGCATCTGTGGAAAGGACCCTCTTCAGTCCGTTGAATGTGCAAGGAAAGTGAGGCTCAGAAAGTCCAGAGACAAGCAAGGTTACATAACTCCTGCCGGGCACTCTAAAACCTCTATCACGACTTAGGCTTTCCAAGAAGTATTTCTCCCTTGTGTAAAAGCTTAGCCATGGAGAACTATTTTGCAAGAAACACATCACCACTGAGGTTGTTAATGTGGACTATGTGGGTACCCTGGGAACTTTATTTCCATCTGCCTGTGAGTTTATCTGTTCTTGTCTCTCCTCCTTTCTTCTGTTTGGGGGTAAGAAGAGGAAAAATACTTCAGACACAGTAGAATATCCCAAGTGACAGGGAAGGAGACCCAAAGAAATATTTGAAATAGTTTTCAAGCCAGGCAGGATGACACATCATGAATTCCCAGCATGCCTTGTCTACAACATATGTACCTCCCCATTTTCTCTTCCTCCTCCTCCTCTCTTTCCTCCTCCTCCTTCTCCTCCCCTTCTCCTCTTCTTCTTCATGTAGACCAGGCTGGCTTTGAACCCAGTATGTAGCCAAGGATGACCTTGAGCTTCTGATCCTCCTGCCTCTACCTCTAAATGCTTGGATTTTGGTTATGCCTCACCTGTACCTGATGGTGCTGGGGTTCAGGCTTCCTATGAACTAGACATTCACTCCACCAACTGAGCTACAGAACCAGCCTTTCCCTGCCTAAAACCAAAACACAAAACCAAAAACCTGCTCTTGTGGTTTAGGTTACCAGTTAAGGGAAATAATCGATGAAGCAAAGAATTGCGGGATAGGTTTGGGGTGGGGGTGGGGGTGGGGAGCCAGGACAACAGACTTACTTGGACTCACTCAGGTCTTTGGCATTGCACTACTGTAGTTAGGAGCAGGCTTGCTGTGAGAAGCTGTGTCCATATTCCCAGAGAAGCATGGGCTGCAAACTTATCCCCACAGTGTTGGGAAGTGTACCCGGCACCATGGGAGCTGATTCGGTTTGGGGACTGGTCCTTTTACACGAACTGGTGTGGCTTAGCAAAAGACATGCAGTTGCAGATTTGATCGCTTGTCTATATTTCTACCTTCTGTCTTCAACCATGCAGTCATCAGATAGTCTCTCGGTTTGTGCCTCCCAGCCTGAAGGTAGGGAGAAAGAAACATACATTCTCTATGAATTAGCCTCAAACATTCTGCTACAGTGTCACAAAATGGCCCTCCAGGTGCCAAGGGGGAAGCCAGTGATTTGCCAGCCCAGGCAACTTTTTTTTTGTTTGTTTGTTTGTTTGTTGTTGTTGTTTCGAGACAGGGTTTCTCTGTGTAGTCCTGGCTGTCCTGGAACTCACTCTGTAGACCAGGCTGGCCTCGAACTCAGAAATCTGCCTGCCTCTGCCTCCCAAGTGCTGAGATTAAAGGCATGCACCACCACTGCCTGGCTAGCCCAAGCAACTTATTTGTGACATGCTTTCTTCTTATACTCAGCTAAGACAGCAAACTTTGCAAAGACTAAGTCTTAGGTATGCTTTCTTAGAGACCACGTGTCTCCTTTTACCTTTGTCCTAGTTATAAGTGCCTTACTCAACAGGAGCTGACTGGATTTAAAGAGCAGACTATCCTGTTGGAGCAAAGCAGAAAGGAAATTCTTCACAGTCCTCTGGTTATCATGGACACCAAGGACAGTTTTGTCACACTAAGCAACTACCAATGGGTTGGGATTTGGGGCAACTGGAACCCCCATTCTCTGCAAGTTGGGATGTAAAAGAATCCAGCACAGGACTGCTGCTTCGGCTATGATACAGCAGCCATGTGCTTCTCCTATGTCCCAGCTGTACCAAGGCTGAGCATTTTCCCAAGGGAAAGGAACACACAGGTGGCTGTTCAGAAGAGTTCTGAGCATCACAGCTCCAAAAAGTAAGCAACCCACGGTCATGTGGGAGAGATATCAGGGAACTTGTGCATTTGAAGAGCCCTTGGCTCCATGAGAATGGGGAATGCATGAAAGAGCCAGATATAGTCAAGCCTGCACTGTGGCAACTCCATGCACATCAAATCCAGCAACAGGTTGGCACTGTGGTTGCTGCCTGAGAGAGACACAGACTTCTGATGGCATTAGATGCTCTGGATCTTGGTCTGGGAGGTGGTTCCCTTGTGCCCTTCCTAGCCTTGAGCAGTCTGAACAGACCTTGTTTGCCACACAGGACCTTAACACCTAGGAGAATCCAGCAGCTTAGTTTACACTTGCAACTTCCTGGAAAAACTTAGAAGGACAGACTGTCTACTTTGCAACTGAAACAAAGGATGGGTTCGGGTGGGCTTCCCCTATATAACCGCAGTGCTGAATATTAAACTTTGAGTCTTAATCAGAGAACTTTGTCTTGGCTTCATGTTTCTCTCACCCCTCTGTTTCCTTTTCATTTCCAGCCCCTCTTTCAGGTGAACCCAGTTCATCCGTGGCCCCTGGAGGCTACAGTTCCTGCTAACCACATAAGATTTTTCTATTGGACTAACATCTACTTGTTTCCTTCTAGGCAGACAGTACCTCAATAAATCACAGCTAAAAGGAAGAAAAAAATCTCCTAGAGTCTTGGAGGACCTGGGCCCAGCTGAGTTCAGGAAAACAAATCACTTAGGGGTGACATTTGATCTGGAAGTCACAGTCAGCTGTATCACTAACATGTCATTCCCCAGAGAGGGATCCAGGGCCCTCTGCCCAGTAAGGAGGGTCCACTGACAACCCCACTGGCTAATGTATTTTTAGAGTAATCATTGCAGCAGGGAAATATAGTCAAGACACTGTGCCAGTCTGCAGAGAATTCTGACTGTCTTTTATAACATACAAAAGCTACCTTCTACGAGCTGGTGAGATGGTTCAGTGGGTAAGAGCACTTGCCCTGGGAAGCAGGAGGGCCTGAGTTTTATCCTCAGAATGAAAGGCGGAAAGGAGTAGCTGGGTATTGATGGCACACGTAAGTCCCAGTTCTTAGAAGGCAGATCTCTGAGTTCAAGGCCAGCTCAGCCTACAAAGCAAGTTCCAGGACAGCCAGGGCTACACAGAGAATCCCTATCTCAGAAAGAAAGAAAAAAAAAAGAAAAGAAAAAAACAGAAAGAAAAGAAAGATGGGAGAACTGACTCTTTCCATACTACATTCTATACAGTAAGATACATTATTCACAATATATATCATGCATATATGTAAATATATAAAAATATATATTAGTGTGCATGTTTTTCTGGTTTTTTTTTGGTCTGTGTAGTATGTGTGTATATGTCTGTGTGTGCTCACACATGTGTGCATGTATGTGGAAGCCAGAGGTTGGCAAAGGTGGTTTCCTCAGTTTCTCTCCACATCTCGTTTTCTGAAACAGCTCAGACAGCTCACTGAACCTGGAGCTCACTGATTGGCTAGATGTCCTGGCCAGCAATCTCCGGTGAGTACCCCGTTTCTTCCTTTCCAACATTGGGTTTACAGATATGTGCTGGCTTTTTACATGAGTGCTGGGATCTGAACTGAGGTTTCTATGTGTGACCGGTGGCTGAGCCATCTCTCCAGCTACTTTTCTGATTTTATAATAATAATAAACAACCAAATGAGATTTGTTTTATTGTTTTATTTATGTATATATGTGTGAGGGTGTACAGTATGTGTATGAACATTCCTCTCTAGTTCCACTGCTTGTCCTGGTCGTGCCACCACAGTGCCTCTGAAATGGCATACAAAGCTTCTGTTTAAGCGGCTCCCCTCAGGTCCCTCAGTTACTTCATGGCTTTGGGGATATGCATAGGGTTGATGGCCTGAGCAGACTCATGAGCATCCCTAAGGGAATATAAGGTTGTGAATTTCTTGATTGTGTGATTTTCTGGGCCAATCAAGTTGTGAACTATTTTAATAGTTACATAATGACAAAGGACCTGTTTGCCTTTAATTTGTTTGTTTGTTTGTTTATTTATTTTGATATTTTGAGACAGGGTTTTTTTGTGTTGCCCTGGCTGTTCGGGAACTCACTCTGTAGACCAGGCTGGCCCTGAACTCAGAGATTCTCTGCCTCCCAAATACTGGAGTGAAAGGTGTGCACCACCACAGCCTGGCAGTTTGCTTGCTTTTTGAAGAAGAAAGCTGTTTTCATTATATTTAAAGCTGCCTGTTTTATTTGGGGGTGGGGAGAAGGTATAGATGGTTATATAAAAACAGTGGAATGGAGAAGTTTTACATTATTATTGCTTACCATGATATTTTTAGGTTTGAAATTTTTATTTTATAATTAACTTAAAATGTGTAATAAAATAATTTAATCGCCATGGTAGAAAAACCCCTCCAGTTCAGAGACTGCCAGTAACCTGGGAAAGGAATTTGAGTCCTGGCATCTCACTCTCCTGTTCTAGACTTGGAAGGGGAAGCCTGGAGTGTGCGAACTTTTTGTGTCTTCCTTGACACCTTTTTGAAGTTTGTTTCTGTTGTGTCGGTTGGTAGCCTGAGCCCTTTTAGGTCTTACTATCGCCCTAGCACACGGCACTGCTACTGTGTACTCATTTATCTGCTTAAAACTTTCTGTATTGTTTACATTGATTTGTGGGGTGCGTGTGTGGGTATCGGTGTGTGTGACATCCTGTGAGTTGTGGGACAAGTTGAAAGAGTTGATTCTTTCTACCATATGTGTCTGGGGATTTGAACTTAGACTGGGAGACTTGGAAGCAAGCACCTTTACTGGCTGAGCCATCTCACAGGCCCCTAGTTGTGTTTGATGGACACTGGGCTTCATTCCATTTGGAGGTGTTATGTTTAAAGCTGTTGTGAATTTTTTAATTTCCTCTCTTCCTCCTCCTCTTCCTCCTCTTCTTCTTCCTCCTCCTTCTTTCTTTTAGGACAGGATTTCACTCTTTAACCCTGGCTGTCCTGGAACTCTCTCTGTAGACTAGATTAGCCTTGAACTCACAGAGATTCATCTGCCTCTGCCACCAGTGAGCTTGTGATTAAAATCATGTGCCTAACACCCAACAAATTTCATAATATCTTGTATATATCTTTGTGTGGACCTAGGTGGGTTTTTTTGTTGTTGTGTTGTTTTGTTTTTTTACCAGATCCTCATATAGCCCAGAATGGCCTTGAACTCTCAGTGAACTAAGGATAACCTTGAACTCCTGACCTTCCTGCCTCTGTCTGATGAGTGCTAAGGGCTTTGTGTGTTTTAGGCAATCAAAACCCAGGGCTTCATGCTCCCTAAGCAAGTGCTCTATCAAGTGAGCGATAGCTCAGTCTCTGGACACAGGCTGTTATTTACTTTGAGTAATACCTAGGAATAGAATTTCTAGGTCATAAGGAAGGTTTACGAATAAGAAACTATTGAGACAGTTTCCCAGTGGGTGAGCAGTACATGGTCTTAGCTAAGGATCAGTTGTTACCTGGTCTTGCTGATACTAAGGGTGGCTAGTCTCTGCTTTCAACTGTTTTAGCAAACTAAAAATACACCGTTGTTGTTTTTGTTTTGTTTTTGTTTTGACTTTCTACGTGCTGGAGATAATACCAGCATCCTCTTACGTGCTGGGCAAGCTACATTCACACTCTAAAGCTTTCAATGTTGAGGAAGTCTTTTACGTGAATGGTTGGTATCTTGGGATACTAAGAAGGTTGTGCTTCGGAGACAGGGACCCTCTTACAATCCTTTTCTAAAAGCTTTAGCGTTCTAGTTTATATAGGGGAATCTAAAAATCACGTCTACATTTTTATTTTGTTTTTAATATGAAGGCCACTATACATCCTTTTTTATTTTTTCTTTCTCCCCACCCTCCAAGAAAAATACTGCTGTTTTTCAGGAAGAATTTGCTAGATATGATGGCTCATGTCTATAATCCTAGCTCTCTGGAAGCTGAAGCAGGAGAATCACAAGTTAGAATCCAGCCTGGGCTATATAGTGAATTCAAGGCTGGTCTAAGCTACTTTCCACATTTCTGCCTTGCTGGGCATTGGTTGTAGGTGTATTCCCTGGTTTATGTCCTGTTCAGCTGGTGTGTGTCTATCCTGCTGTCCCGATTATCCTTGAATCACTTGTTACAATGTATACACTTGATTACTTGTATAGTAAGTCATGAAACCATCTTGATGTGAAGGATACATATTCTTTTTCAAAAAACTGTTCTGAAGCTGGGTATTATGACACCTACCTATAAGCCCAGCATTTGAGGGATCCAGACAGGAGGATCAGGAATTCAAGGTCATCAGTTAAATTTCCAGTTCAAGGGCTGGAGAGGTGGCTCAGTGGTTAAGAGCACTGACTGCTCTTCCAGAGGTCCTGAGTTCAAATCCCAGCAACCACATGGTGGCTCACAACCATCCGTAATGAGATTGGATGCCCTCTTCTGGTGTGTCTGAAGACAGCAACAGTGTACTCATATACATAAAAATAAATAAACCCTTAAAAAACAAATTTCCAGTTCAAGACCAACCTGGGCTACAGGGAACCCTGTCTTAAAAAAATAAAAAAATAAAAACAACTCAAAAGTTCAAGGTCATCCTCAGCTGTATTGCAAACTCTAAAGGTCAATCCTGGGCTACAGGAGGTCAAATCTCAGACAAACTTGAGATAATTTGATCTCATCCAGAGATTGTGTCCTGTGTGGTGGGGGGAGAGGGACTGGGACCAAACTCAAGGCTTTATGTGTTCTACACAAGATCGTCCACCCAGCTCTCTTCAGGTCTTTTCCTGTAAAGTTTAGAATCAGCTGGTTTATTGTCTCCAGAATTGACAGAAACACATTTCTATCAGAAGTAAGCTATCCATTTTAGTTATATATTTATTTGTGTATTTATTTATTTATTTATTTTCGAAACAAGGTCTCATTATGTAGCTATTGGCTGGACTAGAATTCACCCATGCAAAACTTTCTGATGGGAAGTTTCCAGTGCCTCAGCTGAAACAAGGTTTTTTTTTTTTTTTCTTTTGTTCTCAAAACAGGGTTTCTCCGTGTCACCCTGGCCATCCCCAGAACTCTTTGATGAGCAGGCTGACCCCATACTCAGAGATCCTACTGCCTCTGCCTCTGGAATGCAGGGCTCATATAAAGGTTTATCGGGCTCACTTTTTTTTTTCTACTCAAGAAAGTTGTAGGGGCTGCAGAGATGGCTCAAGCATTTGCTGCTCTTGCAAAAGAACCAGGATCAACTCTTAGCACTCACACGACAGCTCATAACCTTCAGAAACCATAACTCCAGGGGATCTGCTGTTGTCTTACTTCTGAGGCCACCAGACATGCGTGTCAAGGTACACATACATTTGTTCAGACAAACACCCATATACATACAATAAAAGATAAATGTAATTAAAACGTTATGTATATAAAATTAAAAGTTCATGGTAATCAAAAGATTATGTTGATATTCTCATTTCTCCAGTTTATACGACAACAGATGTGTTATTTGGAAGCCTTGGTCTTAATTCTACATAATTAATTGCACTGAATATGCCCATTTAAATGTTACTAGTATTATCGGGGGTATTCTGGTGCTCCAGTGTGCATGAGAAAGTCAGAACACAACTTTCGAGAGTCAGTACTGTCAGGTCCAAAAGGAAACTCCAATTCCCCAAACTCCAAAAGACCGTCCAAATATCCAGACATGAGCTCAGCCTGGATGATGGGAATTTCTGTTGGTTAGATAAAAGCCAGCATTCCTCAGAAACTTGTGCAAGTGGTTCCCACTTGCCAGAGGAGCCATTTCCCCTATTTCTGGCAAAAGGAACATATGGCTCCTCTATTAGCATACGCCTGTGGTGCTTATCAGCATGTCAAAGTCCACGCTGGCCTTGAGGCTCCCTCAATATAACTTATTGCACATTTCAAAGTCTGTGCTAGCATCCTAGCCCTTCCCACCTCCTCCCCTACCCTAAACTCCTGCCGGCTTCTATGGCTTCTACATAGTCTTCTCATAAACCTGATCTTCTCTGTGTCTGCCCCCACCGTGTGTGTGTGTGTGTGTGTGTGTGTGTGTGTGTGTGTGTGCGCGCGCGCGCGCGCGTGAGCGTGCATGCTTGCTCCTGCTTTTCTCTGTTCTCTATCTCCTACTGTTCTCTCCTTCCTCACAGATAGCCCTGACCATGCCTAGTAGGCTGACCGACCATGTTCATTCAGTCTACTTCATTCTCTCTCTGCTCTGGACTCTTCCAGATGCCTCTGGTTGTTCTCTCTCTTTCAGACCCACAATAAAACCCTTCCCCTTGACCATACCTTGGAGTGGTCATGTTATCAGTTTATAAGTATTTTCCTTCCATTGCACGTTCCCAGGATGGAAGTTTGTACTGAAAACACTTTTCTACACTGAGCTTGCCAGCCCCCAATTTTTCTTTCTTTCTTTTTTTTTTAACTAAAGGGACTAACATGGAACTTTCTCGATACAGTATTTAAGAGCCTTCACCTTTAAGGAATGTGCAAGTTTATTCTGTCAATCCAGATTTTCTAATAGAATTTGTTCTCAATTTATGCTTCTATTGGATTGCAGAAGTCTCTTAAGCCGCCTCAGCTTCAACTTGAAAAGCAGAAAGGTGATACAATGGTTTACTATTTAATAAAAAAGATTCTACTTTACGTGTTTGTCAGCTACAGTCTTTTATATCAATGTAAAGTATTCAGAGACTTACATTTCTGAATTCTTTAAAAAGTTGTTACATTTGTTTATTTTGTGTGTGGTGGGGAGGGGGATACGGAAGCCCGGCATGCACAGGTAGGCACAGGACAGTTAGTGGGAGTCAGTTCTTTCCTTCCACCTTGAGGATCCCAGGTCCTGAGTTATCAGCTTGAGAAGCAAGCATTGTTACCTGTAGTGGGTTAGCCTAATGCTACTTGTATTTTAATGTCAATATTGGGTTCCCAAGGGTGGTTGCCCCAGAGATGAGAGAGTCTGCACGTATGATGCTGAGTGACCCTGACTCCAAGTTATTTCTGATTGGTAAATAAAGATGCTAGCAGCCAATAGCTGAGCAGAAGAGACATAGATGGGGTTTAGGTTTCGAGAGCTTGGTGTTGGAGGAGAAATGAGGAGGAGGAGGAGGAGGAGGAGGAGGAGAAGGAAGAGGGGGAGGAGGAGGAAGAAGAAGAAGAGGAGGAGGAGGAAGAGGAGGAGGAGGAAGGAGAAGCTGCCGTGGGTTAAGAGTCAAGAAAATACAACACTTAGGGCTATTCAACTAGAGTTAAGAGCAGTCCAGATGAAACATAGTAAGTAATAACTAGGGGGTTATCAATAGGGAAATAAATTCTAATAGTATGGAGAGTAGATAGCTGCCCAGCAACTGTGCTGTTTTAAGGCTTATTGTAAATATAAAGGCTGTGCGTGTCTTTCATCCGGGAACTTAAATAATTTAAGACAGGATAGAAACCTCAGGCCGGGATCTAAATACTTTCACAACATTTACCCACTGTGCCACCTTGCTGCCCCTGGGCTATGGCTCTTCTGAGTCCTGCCATGAAAAAAATATTGAACATTAGTTACACCTGGGAGGAAGGCAGGCTGCCTGGGAAGTGGCACACGGAACCCTTCTGAGGTGATGATTCTCATCATTGAGAAAGTTGTTAATCACACTAGGAAAGAATTAGGCCATCACCACATTCTAAAGCCAAATTTGAAGCAAGCTTTATTAAATATTGGCCAGAGCAATGGACACTAGCCAGTCCACACCCAGGATTCCCAGAGAATGGCCACAAATTACATTAGTCAGGTGCTTATAAAGACAAACCCATAAAGCTACATACATACTTCCCAAATTTGAAGGAAGCTTTATTAAATACTGGCCAGGATGATGGACACTGGCCAGGTTCATACCCAGGATTCCCAGAGAATGACTTACAAGTCTACTTCCTGTCTTCGTCCAATCAGGAGCAAGCATACATCCTGACATACTTCCTGCTCAAGTAACTATAGCCTACCTGTGATCAAGCACAAACCTGTGCAGTTGAAGCAATCAACCTTGTTTACAGAAGTGAAAACATATGGCTTGTTATCTTACACGAACCACAGCCCCCAGAATTCTAGGAAGTTATCTTTCCTTGGGTAAGTAGAACCCACAGGTTTTGTTTTATTAATCTATTAAGTGCAGTAATTTAAACTTAATATATAACTTTAGCCCTCACAAATGCACAGTAGACACACGCACACACACACAAACACACACCCAAACTTACTCTAAATATGCTCTTGGACTGAGGATCTCAGAGGGATAGCTGGCCTAGTATGAGGTAGCCCTGGCCTCTACACTGGCACTATCAAAATATGGAAGCACAACTTATAGCTTGAGTTCTGCGGGGGTTTTTGTTTGTTTGTTTGTTTGTTTGTTTGTTTTTTATTTCTTGTCATTTTGTCTTTGGGACAGGGTCTTATGTAGCCTAGGCAATGTCTGAGCTCACTGAGCCTTAAACTCCCAGTCCTCCTGCCTCTGTCTTCCAAGTGCTGTGACTTACCACACCAGCTGAATTTGTGGTTTTCATTCATAAGTAAAGTGCAAAGCAGGCTTAAAAAAAAAAGAACAGGGGCATTCAACTGTCATATTTTAAATTTAAAAAGATTTTTATTTTTATTTTTTAAAATATTTATTTTATTTATATGAGTACACTGTCACTGTCTTCAGACACAACAGAAGAGGGCATGAGATTCCATTACAGATGGTTGTGAGCCACCATGTGGTTGCTGGGAATTGGACTCTGGACCTCTAGAAGAGCAGTCAGGTGCTCTTAACCACTGAGCCATCTTTCCAGCCCCAAGATCTATGATTTATTTTTATTTATGGGTACAAGTGTTTTATCTGCATGTATGCAAGTGTACCTGTTTGTGCAGTGCCCATGCATATCAGAAGAGAGTGTCAGATATCCTGGAGCTGGACTTAGGGACCCTTATGAGCAACCATGTGGGTGCTGGGAATCAAATCCAGGTCCTTTGCAAGAACAGTAAGCGGTTAACTGCTGAGCCACCTCTCCAGCCCTAATATATACATATATGTATGTAATATATTACATAATTGTATAATATATATTATAATATGTATATATAAAGATCTTCCCTCACCCTCTATCACCAAAAAACAAAACTCATGACTTTCTGTATATAAACAGAGACCTGGAGCTGGACCTAGAACTGTCATTTGTCCCCACTGTTACCCCATCATCTCAGACAGGCTCCTCCAGCATCTGCTGATTCTTACCTCCATGGGACCATTGGGGGAGAGAGTAGCTATACCCCAGAAAGCACCCTAGTGAGGGACTGAGGGCCAGATCCCTGCAGGCTGACAGTCAGGGGTGACATGTGGGGGTCACTGCATCGCTAGGACAGGCTGCCCTCCTTCTCACAGCCCCAAAGAAGTTCCTCTTCCAACTTTTGGTATGTGGGAACAGCGTATCATTCTGAAGCTCTGGATAGCCTCACACTCACAGCAATCCTCCAGCCTTAGGTTCCCAGCTGTGCCTTTTATGGTGTTTACATCTGTGCCTTGTAATCACTGGGTAATGCTCCATGTGAATGCTCACAGTGAAGTCTTGCACAAGGAAATCAAAAGGGCAGCTGTGTCTTTTGGATAGGGGTGGGGACAGACTCCAGGACACAGACAGCCTGAACCTCCAGTTTGGCAGACCCACCCTTCCTGCTCTGGACAGCTGCTGAGTCATGCTTCTTGCCTAGAGGAATTGAAAGTGAGCGGGTGGGAAGCAGACACCTGGACGGGTGTGGAGAAGGGATCTAGGATCCCCTACGAGGCAGAGCAAGGACAGAGGCTCATCCCCGCCTGCCCTTTGGATCCCTCCCCAATTCTCCTTCCTTCTGGGACAAGTCTACAGGGAGAACCGGACACTGTGGAAAACTTCTTAGATGTCAGCTGATTTCTGGGAACAGAGTGTAGGGGGAGGGAACAGACGCAGAGGCAGCGCCAACCCTCCCCACCCTGAGGCTGTAACAAACCTTAAGCAACCCCTGTCAGCTGTAGCTAAGAAGGGACAGTTAGCATAAAGAAGCTCTAACAGTCTCAGCAACTGGAACAGGGCTTTGCCGTTGTAGGGCATGGCTGGAAATTGGCATTTTTCAACCATTGTCCCCTCCCACAAGCTACACATTTAGGATTCTGTGAAGGCTAAAGTTTTGCTTTAAGTCTTAATTACCAAGTTTAAAGATCTATGAAACAAAAATGCCTCTAACCCACGAGACCCGATTGCCCAAGGACAGATAACGTCCTAGAATGCTGGTCATGGAAGATAATGAGCCACGTATTTTCACTTCTGAAAACAAGTTGGTTGCTTCAGCTGCACAGGATGTGCTTGATCACATGAAAGTTGTAGTTACTTAGGCAGGAAGTACGTCAGGACATATGCTTGCTCCCAGTTGAACAAAGGCAGGAAGTATGTAGCCTTGTAGGTTTTGCCTTTATAAACCCCTGACTAATGTCATTTGTGTCCATTCTCTGGGAATCCTGGGTATGGACCTGGCTACTGTCTATTGTCCCAGCCAGTATTTAATAAAGCTTGCTTCAAATTGGGCTCAAAAACTGGCACAATGGTCTTATGCTCACCTGGTGGGCTTAACGATGGATCTTACAGAATGGCTTATGTATCCAGCACAGACGACCACAGGCACTGGGTGCCAGGTCAAGGTTAAGGTCAGGGAGAAGGCCAGTTCCTGAGCCTCACAAGCCCTCCAGGAGTCTATAAGACCCATGAAGAGTCTCTGCTGGAGGAAAAAGCACCTCCCAGAAGAAGTCAAAGAGTCTTAGGACGTTTACTGAGAGCCTGTGCATGACAGGATAGGAGTGTGGTTCTCCCAACCTGGGGTTAAGGGGATCCTTCCTTTCAAAGGGTAATAAAATAGAGTTATTCGGGCTGGCAGTTATGGAAATGACTACCTGCTGGGAAGGAAGGGAGTTCCCTTCAGGTCTGAGGAAAGTCTGTGTGTGGAGCCATAGCAATTAGGTGAAACCAGGCAAAAGAATTCCCCACTCTAGAGGCCTCTGTTTTCTCGCTATAAGTCAAAACTGGTGGCAGGTCTTACTTCATAAGGGGACTGGGGGTTAAAGAGCTGCTGGTTGTCAGGCACTCAGGCTGCAGAATGAGCATGCTGGGGCTTCTGGGGTTTGGTTTTTCCTGACCATGCATGGTAGTAAGGCCAGGGTGGTCTTCTGAGAGGGATGGGTCTGGCTGAGCATAGATAAGTGCCTGTCATGGACAGAACAGTATGGCGACAGAGGCTCTGTCCATGCACATGTGTGTGCACACTTCTATCTCCAGGCAGCTGGAGCTCCCAGGGGCTGCAGAGCACAGGTGGAGGACAAAGCGCATGGCCAGTTACTCTGGAGAAGACCCAGGCCTGTCTAGCAGCCCCAGGGTCCAGGCTAAGGAGTCACAAATAGGAAAGAGGTATTTTAGAAGGGTCCCTGGGTGACAAAGAGGAGGGATTGAATGGGTGGGCCTAGCTGGAGGAGGCTGGGGAGGTGAAGAGCACGCATTGAGCTGTGTCCTGGGAAGTCCCAGGGAACAGAGGGGGTATCTGTGTTAGGAACAGGCTCATTCACAGTGTGAGAGGCACGGTGAGTATGGTTGCAGAGAGAAGGTCATGGTACAATATTAACTGCACCGAGAGAACGTGTATGATAGGAAACCTGATCCTGGCAGATATCCAGTCTGCACAGCGGCCACAAGGGCCCTGAAGTCCTGTCTCTAATCACATTCTATTATTACTGGCCAATTCAATATGAGTGTGTGTGGCCCTGAGGTCCCAATAGAGATGCAGGGGCATTCAGGTCGGGGACTAGAGGGTCAGCATCCAGATGCCACCTGCACACTAGACATGTTTTGTGGATTTGCTTTGTTCTGATTCAGGTTCTCACTAACACAGTCCTGATGAGTCCAGAACAGGTAGGATAGCTCAGGCTAGCCTTGAGTTCCCAATATCCTCCAAACTCTCTTCCCAAGTTCTAGAATTACAGATGTATACCACTACACCTGGGTAATAGTCTTCCTTTTAAGGAACAAAGGCAGGCTGGGAGATAGCTCAAAAGGCAACCCAGTCATGAGGATCTGGTAAAAGCTAGATCCGGGTCACAGGCATCTGTAATCTCAGCGTTCCCATGGAGAGATGCAAAGTGAAGACAGGAGCGCTCAGGAGCTCAGAGACCAGCTGTCCTGGTGTGTATAGCAAAAACAAACAGACAGAGCCTGCATCAAACGAGGTAGAAGGCGAGGACTGATACCTGAAGTTATAAACACACACGCGCACACACTGGCACACACACACATGTGCACACAAATAATATATGTACATGTATACACATAATACTCATACACACATACATGCAAACAATACACACATGCACATACTTGCACACACATACATACAAATACACACAAACATACACATACATATAGATATGCACAAACATAATACACATACATACATACATACAATACACATATATGCATACATGTACATATACACATAGCTATACATACATACACACAGATACACAGATACACACAATGCATACATACATACATACATACATACATACACTGTGAGGGCTAACATTGTGTTTTAAGACTTAATTACTGTGCTTAAGAGAACTATAAAACAAAAATGCCTCTAAACCTGCCCACTTGCCCAAGGACAGATTACTTCCTAAAATGCTGGGAGTTGTCCATGTAAGATAACAAGCCAAGGATTTTTACGTCTGTAAACAAGGTAGGTTGCCCTAGCTGCACAGGATGTGCTCGATCACATGTAGGTGGGAGTTACTTAGGCAGGAAGTACATCGGGATATATGCTTGCCCCTGATTGGATGGAGGCAGGAAGTAGTAGCCTTGTAAGTTTTATAAGCACCCGACTAACATAATTCATAGTTATTCTGCGGGAATCTTGGGTATGGACCTGGCCAATGTCTATCGTCTTGGCTAGTGTCTATTGTCCTGGCCAGTATTTAATAAAGCTTGCTTCAAATTTGGCTTAAACGTTGTGCTAGTGTTTGATGGGATTAATAGCACACATGTGCACACATACACATGCAACGCATGTGTGTGCCCGAGAAATGGGACTGGGGAAATGGGGAACTCCAGCTTAGCTCATCGGTACTGGAAGTGTCGAGAGGCCTTCTACAGGAGACTGAGGCTGCAGCTCTGTAGGCGAAGGCCTTCTCCATGTTCTCCATGGAAGTTCTGATGGAAGAGACAGTCCATCTTTATCTATACCATTTATTGACTATTCAGTATCTCAGACTGCATTTTCCCATCCCGAGTGGTATCTCAGCACTTCCGTATAGCCCAGCACCTAAGGGCGTAGGGAAGCGTAGTCTAACCTCTCCTTCTTACACCCTAGTGGAGGGGCAGAACTCAGACCAATAAACATTCATACACACACATATACACACACACATGTATACTCATACACACATATCCACACACACAAGCATATGTACATACATACATATATGCACAAACACAGTCATACACACACATATATATGCATATACACACACTGAGAAGCCAAACCTACTCCATCTTGGAATTGGCCTCCATCTTAAAGAAGAAAAAAAAAAGCCTTAGAACTTGACCTGTAGCTGAACCCAAGCTACACCCGTATACCAGGAAGGACCTCACGGCTTATCCTTTGCTGGAGTTACTCCCTGGTTACTTCTTAGCAATAGTTAATCAAAGATTACTCTTATTGTTTCAGATGAACTTTCAGACCTTTCATGATTGTATACAGCCTTGCTTCAGAGCACCCACCTGTTGGCTTACAACACATATTCAGTTAGATGCTTGCCAGGCTGGACACCACCTCACTTACTTCCATTTTCTATAAAACCTTGTTTCGATGAGAGTTCAGGGCTGCCTCGCCAAAAAACATCCTGTGGACCAGTGGTAAGTCCAAACTCTAGTTTGTAAGAGACCCTAAAGTGATTACACTGGAAATGACTCTTTGGTGGTCTTTGGGGTTCACGAATGCTTTGTGGCACAATAACTCAAGTGTTCAAAAATATTCTAATTAAGAAAAAAGTTACAAACCTTTACAAAAAGTTGCAAATTCCAGAAAGACACCTTAAACCTGCTGCCCTTAGCTTTGGGCTGGAGTGAGCTTATACTGCTGGACTTCATCTCTGGGAACCCAGGCTGTCCACAGGAAGGCTCAGGCCAGGCACTTTGCATAGGAACTTGGTGAGATAAACTTTGTGTATGTGAGTGTGTGTAGGGTGTATGTGTTAAATCTTAGATCTACCAGGACTCTTTCAAGCCTCAACTCTCCCCAGACAGAGTTTGTATAAAACAGCCACATAATTTAGAAACCACATCAGTTCCTCCAGCCTGCCTTTGAATCTGAAAAGTTTGAATTCTGAAAAGTTTTTGCAATCCAAATGTCTGGAACTAATATTTGTGTAAGTGGTGATAGATGCTTATAATATAGGTGCTTGGGAGGTAGAGACAGGAAGATCAGGAGTTCAAGAGTTCAAGGCAAGCTTTGAACACACAGGGAGTATAGCTAGCCTGGGCTGCTATGGAACCCTGTCTCAAAAATAAATAAATAAGCTAGGAGAGGGAGGGGGCTCAGCCCTTCAATCCTAGCACTCAGGAAGTAGAGGCAGAAGCAGAGGCAGAAGGAGAGGCAGAAGCAGAGGCAGAGGCAGATGGATCTCTGTGAGTTCAAGGCCAGTCAGGGCTACCTTTCAAAAGAAATAGAAAGAAAGGAAGAAAGAGAGAGGGGGGAGGGAGGGAGGGAGGGAGGGAGGGAGAGAGGGAGGGAGGGAGGGAGGGAAGGAGGGAAGGAAGGAAGGAAGGAAGGAAGGAAGGAAGGAAGGAAGGAAGGAAAGAAAGAGAAAGAGTGAGCTAACAGAAAGGAAGTGGGGAGGGACTTGTAGTTACTAGACCAGGGTTCTGAGGTTAGCACAAAGTATATAGTAAATAGTATTATACTATTTCAGGGTTGTTTGTTTTTTGAGACAAGGTCTCACTATGTAGCTCAGGCTGGTTTCAAACCTTTAGTCCTCCTGCCTCAGCCTTCCAAGTGCTGGGGTTATAAGTGTGCACCACCAAACCTGGCTGCAATAAGGTTTTAATTGAAGACTGATTTAAAGAAAAATAGTATTATTCTGGTGGCGTACAGAGAGGGTGTATTGAGGAATATGATACATGACTGACAAGGCACGAGAGCTACGAGGGCTTAGAACCCAAGTCAGTAGTGGAGCAACTGCCTAGCACATGTGATGCCCTGAGTTCAAATCCCAGCAACACACACACATGAACACATAACACACACACACACACACACACACACACACACACAAACTATCAGCCTGATATGATGATGGTGCATTTCTATAATCCCAGCACTTGGGAATTGGAGGCAGGAGGATCAGGAGTTCAAGGCTAGCCTGGTCTACATGAGACACTGTCTCAAAAGCCAAAGCCATAGCTGGAGAGATGGCTCAGTTGATAAGAGCACTGGCTGCTCTTATAGAGGATCTGGGTTTGGTTCCTAGATGTACAAAGTGGCTCATAACTGCATGTGACTCCAGTTCCAGGGGATCTAGCATCTTCTTCTGGCCTTCATGGGCAACAAGCACACATGTGGGGCACACATATACACACGAAAGCAGAAACTCATACATATACAATATATTTTCTTAATCTTTAAAAACAAAAAACCACAGACAAGCAGAACCCAAATCTTCCACATTCCTTTCTGTTCTCTTTGTGTCTTGCTGGGGATGGAACTCAGGGCTCGGAAACACTAGGCTAGCAAACACTCTACCACCAAGGCAAACTCCAGCTTCCTTCCAGTTTGGTGGGGGACATACTGAGGTACTGTGTAGGGAGGTGATTGTCTCAAAGTTTGTTATATGGTTTGGAATGAGTTTGTTAGCCTTTCACAGAAAGTGCCCAGCTAGAGAGCCCTGAAAACCACATGTGTTTGTTCTTTCATCTGAAAGAGGTTGGATGTTGCTAAGTCGGGGCCAGGGAGACAGCTCCACCATCATGGGGGCTCCAGCTCCTTTACAGTATCCTACACCATCTTTAGTTTGTTATTTCATGAGCCAAATAAATTAGCTGCCGGAGCCTGTGCTATCACACCCGTATCCCACTGCACAAGCGATATACCTTTGCTCAACTGAACTCTCCGTTAGCCACACCCTCAATGCCCACATGGCCTTAGGAGCACACACAATGTCAGGGAAATCGGAGGGGAAGGAGACAGCATTAACCTGTCCATTTAAACATGAGAAGCATTTTTAGTTTAATACACACACACACACACACACACACACACACACACACACACACTGTCTCCTGTAGTCCAGGCTGGTCTCAGTGAATATCTGATCCTTCTGCCTCTGCCTCCTGAGTTCTGGGATTACATGGGTGTACTGCCACATGCATCTGTATTTAGCACTAAGGATGTAACCCAGGGCTTCATGCATGACAGGCATGCAATCTACTAACTGAACCCTAGCCCCAGCTGTCAAACATCTGCAAACTGTTCAGTCTTGTGAACAGGGCCTGCGTGCTCCCCAGTGAAGAAAGATTTACTGAGCCTTTTCTCCCCAGGGGGGTGAGGCTCTTATCTCTGCTGGGAGGATAGCAGATAGCAGATGCTAGGGTGTTTACAGTCACACCTGCCCTGCTTGAAGTCCTCACCTGACCTGCTTCCTTCCTGTCACTGGCCTACACTGCTGGTGGTCTTCTATTTGTCCTTCTGTCCTGTCTCTCCTTTCTTTTACCCAGTTTCACGGAACACAGTCCCCCTGTGTGCCCCGTAGCTATCCCCAAGAAAGGAGCCAGTGTCGATTGGATGCCAGGTTGCATTCTGAACAGCTCTTGGCATAGGAAAAAATTTCATTTGAAAATTTCACATTTCAAGTGAAGCTCCCAGCATTCCTGCAGAGTTCAGGAACTGACAAAGCTAAGACTCAGAGAACCCTCGGGCAGCTGGGGAGTGGACCAACCAGGAGTTAAATGGGACAGCTCGATGTTTAGGTCCGTGGATGTCCTCCCTGGCCATCACCACCTACCAGCTACAGAGGTGTCTAGAGGCACTGGTTGTCCCACTATTCCTCTAGCTCATTAATCTGCTGTTGGCTGCATTATCTTGACTTCGTGAATTTGGCTTGCACACTTACAACCCAGACAGGCATAGTGTGATGGTTTATGGCACTATTAGAAGGTGTGGCTCTGTTGGAATAGGTGTGTCATTGTAGGTGTGGGCTTTAAGACCCTCATCCTAGCTGCCTGGAAGCCAGTCTTCAATAGCAGCCTTCAAATGAAGATGTAGAACTCTCACCTTCCCTGCACCATGCCTGTCTGGATGCTGCCATGTTCCTACCTTGATGATAATGGACTAAACTGCTGAACCTGTAAGCCAGCCCCAATTAAATGTTGTTCTTATAAGAGTTGCCTTGGTCATGGTGTCCGTTCACAGCAATAAAACCCTAACTAAGACACATAGGGTCCCTGTTGTCCTCAGCACCGGAATGAGCACTGGTTCAGAGGAGGATGGATCCTTCTTTACTCCCACACGTTGTAGACTATAGAACTCAGCTTCTGTGTGCCCCCCTCCACCATGTCCCAATAAGAGATCTTGTCTCACAAAACAAAATAGATGTCTCACAAGGAAGAATGCCCGAGGTTGACTTCTGCACGCTCATACATGTGTACCTGCACACACATGAAAATGCACATAAACTCACATATACGCACAGCAGAAAAAAATCCAGGGGAAATAACCTGACATCATGGTACGCACATACCTACAATCTTAGCAACTGGTTCCTTCATCAAACCCCCCTTGCTTTCCAGGAACAAGTTCCATTTGGGATTGGTAAATAATCTTTTCATATGCTAAGCTTGGGATCTCCTTGAGGAGTCTTCTTTCTCATCGTTGTCATCTACCACATGGCAGAGGCGTGCACGTGGACACTGGAGCAAAATGCTTTGGAGTCGGTTCTCTGCTTCTGCTTTTACCTGAGTTCTGGCAATCAAATCCAGGTAACTAGGACTGCGCAGCAAAACCCTTTACCTGCTGAGCCATTCCAGTTGTCCTGATTTTGAGGATTTGTACATCAGTGTTTATCATGACACATTCTTCTAGGTGGTTTTTGTTTGTTTGTTTGTTTTTTTTTGTTGTTGTTGTTTTTTGGTTTTTCGAGACAGGGTTTCTCTGTGTAGTTCTGGCTGTCCTGGAACTCACTCTGTAGACCAGGCTGGCCTCGAACTCAGAAATCCACCTGCCTCTGCCTCCCAAGTGCTGGGATTAAAGGCGTGCGCCACCACTGCCCAGCCTCTTCTAGGTTTTTAAGAATGTGGGCTTTGTATCAATGTGATACTGGCTTTACAAGTTAGTAAGTGCTCGCCACTCTTCAATTTCTTGTAAACATTTAAGGAATATTGGCATCAGATCTTTAAATATTTAGGTAGAATTTGCATGTTAAGCCAGTAGGTCCAGGGTTTTGCCTGGAGAGTTTAGGTGACTGACTTAATCTCGTCACTAGTTTGCAGCTGTGACTGTAAATACATTCCTTTGATTTAGTCTTGGTGGGCTTTGGGCCTGGCTCACCCAGTTTACTTCACCTGTGGATACACATTCATTCTGTCTTATAACTGACCCTCTTATTTCTGTAGAATCGGTTGTAATGTCTCCATAGTCATTCCTGGTTTTGATAAGTGTGGGACCATTGAAAGGTTTATGAATCCGGGGAAATCCTGTCAAAGAGTCAGCTTTGGATTTTACTGAACTTGAGCAGTTTCTCACTCTCTATTCTGTGCACCCACCTCTGCTCTAATCTTGTTTTCTCTCGAAAACATTTACAGCAGCAAATTCCTCACTGAGCAGGTGTCCTTGCCAGCAGCACATCAGCTTGCAGGGGTTTGTTGCTGCTGCTGCTGCTGCTGTTATTTGCTTTTGCTGTTGCTGTCTTACAAGGCAGAGTTGGGGGTCCCAAGGATTAAAGGGACTGCTCAGTAAAAAGGTACCTGAGCGTGTGTGCACCGGCTGGAAGAGGAGTTTGCCAACTGTGGCCCTTTTATTTAAGTGTCTCTGCATTTCCTTGGTGATTTTTCTGTAACTCACAGATTTTGTTGGGCTGACACCATGGCTCAGTCATTGGTCTGAGTTTCCTTGGTGGAAGGATCAACTCTGGAGAGCTGTCTTCTGACCTCCACACATGTCCTGTGGTGTATGTGCCCCCATGCTCCCATCACAAGACCTAAAACTGTTTTATAAAAAGAGTGTGTTGTAACAGGGCAATGGTGGTGCACACCTTTGATCCCAGCACTTGGGAGGCAGAGGCAGGCGGATCTATGAGTCTGAGGCCAGCCTGGTCTACAGAGTGAGTTCCAGGAAAGCCAGGGCTACACAGAGAAACTCTTGTCTTGAAAAAAAAAAGTATACGTTGTTTAATTTTCACAATTTGTAAATCTTCTCAGGTAAGGCAGGGTCTCATCTTCTTTAGGCTGACCTTGAACTCCTGACGCTCCTGACTCTAGGTTTCAGGTGCTAGGATATCAAGAATACACACTTGGTTCAGCACTACCTTAAAAATATTTTTTTTTAGTTAACTGCATAAACACTTTTTTTTTTTTTTTCGAGACAGGGTTTCTCTGTATAGCCCTGGCTGTCCTGGAACTCACTCTGTAGACCAGGCTGGCCTTGAACTCAGAAATCCGCCTGCCTCTGCCTCCCAAGTGCTGGGATTAAAGGCGTGCGCCACCACTGCCCAGCCATTTTTTTTTTTTCTTCTTAGAGATTTGTGTGTATGGATGTTTTGCTTACATATTTACCTATGTTCTGGTGCCACAGAGGTCAGAAGAGAGTGTTGGATCCTCTGACACTGGAGTCACAGTTTGTGAGCTGTCCTGTGGGTGTTGGAGTTGGAAGAGCAGCCTGTGGTCGAACCACCTCTCCAGCCTCTCAGTGTGTGTGATTCCACACAGAGGCCAGAAAAGGACAGCAGGTGTCTCCCTCCACCCCTCTGCCCCATTCCTTTGAGTCAAGGTCTCTTGAACCTGGAGCACGTGTTTTCTCAGCTGGACTGGAAGCCAGTAAGCTCCAGTCAGGCTGTTCCTACTTTCCCTTGGACTGAGGCTGTAGGATTTGTATGACTCTTGGTTTGTTATATTGGCACTGGAATCTAATCTCTGGTTCTTCACGGTTGCGCAGTACGTGCTCTTAGCCCCTAGGCCGATTCCCCAGCCTCAGCACTATCTTTTGAACACAGCAGAGGCTCAGTAACTGAGCAATAAGATCTCTGGCTTCTGATGAGGGGTCAGGGTCAGATCTGAGCCATCATCTGGGTATCCTACATTTGGGCCGATTCCTTGACCTCTTTACCTGCCTTCCCAGCTGAATACCATGAGTCTTCACAGAATTGTTGGAATTCACAGAATTGTTACAGGAAGGAGAGATATTCAGAGTAGAAGCCCCACAAATGGTTCCTTTTCTCCTGTCTGCTCTGTTTTTGCCAACCCCCAAAGCAGCTCTCTGTACCTATGAGTTGGCAATGGAGAGGCTTCCAGAGATCAGAGACCAATTGTGCTTCCCTCCTTCAGGTGAAAGGCACCTTAGCTAACAGATCAACTGGGTCTACATTACACTCTTTGTTAGTGTTGGGGTCATCACTGTCTCTTTGGGCCACAGCCTTGTCTCCTTCTATTTAAAGATACCTTAAAAGAAAATTGTGTGTGTGTGTGTGTGTGTGTGTGCACATATGAATGCAGTTGTCTATAGAGGCCAGGGTTAGATCTCAGGGAGCTGGGGTTACCAATATGGGCACTGTGGTGGTTTGAATATGCTTGGCCCAGGGAGTGACACTATTAGGAGGTGTGGCCTTGTTGGAGGAAGTGTGTCATTGTGGAGGTGGGCTTTGAGACCCTCCTCCTAGCTCCTGGTTTCCTTTGGATGAAGATGTACAACTCTCAGCTCCTCCTGTGCCATTTCTGCCTGGATGCTGCCTGCCTTGATAGTAATGGATTGAACCTTTGAACCTGTAAATCAGCCTCAAATAAATAGCCTTGGTCATAGTGTCTCTTCACAGCAATGAAACCCTAACTAAGACCGGCACTGAGAACTAAACTCTGGTCCTCTGCAAGAGCAGGATGTACTCTTAACCATGGAACCATCTTTCAAGCCTCGAGATACCTGTTCTGAGATCTAGGCTCAGTCTCTCTCTCTCTCTCTCTCTCTCTCTCTCTCTCTCTCT
>NW_021621078.1:3882598-3915767 GCF_004785775.1 Grammomys surdaster | reverse complement strand
TCTCTCTCTCTCTCTCTCTCTCTCTCTCTCTCTCTCTCCCATGCAGTCTGGAACTGACTATCTAGCTGAGGATGGGCTTGAACTCTTGATCCTCCCGTCCTGACTCCATAACACCTCCTTAGCTCCCAGCAGGGGTTCACACCCCTGAGCCCTCCATTCCTGTCCTCCTATGACATTCACCCACATGGTCCCCAACAGTCATCTGGACTAGTCAAAATAAACATGAGCCTCAGGACACCTTGGTAAACTTTATTCACAAACTCCAGACCCCTAGGCCTGGCTCTCTCGGCCACAGGGTACATTCATTCTTAGCAGTGGCAAAAACCCCAATGTAACACATTCATCAAGACTAACCATTGTAATTTAAATTAAAGCATTTCTGGAAGACAAATGCAATTGATAGAAAATATAAAAACTTTTACTGTACAAATTTTACATCACATTCAAAATAAGCAAATAAATGTCTGCCTCGCGGCCACAGAAGACTCTAGGTGTATACACAGATGACATCCTGGCTAGCGCTGCAGCATAGCGTGGCTGTCCCATCTCACTCTGTCACTACAGAGCAACACAGGCTTGCCACTCCCTGCCTGGACCACAAGAAGACAATGACGGAGGGCTCTGACTAGGTGCATTAGAGAAGCCCAGCACTAGCCTAGATTCACTACTTGCCACTCTGATGGGAAAAGGCTTTCCTCGGGGTGAGGCTGGCACTCAGGGGGCCTGGAAAAGGGCCTCACACTTTAGTGGACAGGTTCTCCGAGGCCTGAGCCTTTTTCATCGCCTTCACAGTGGCTATGCAGGCTGAATTCACAGTATCTGTCATCCTTCATGTGTTTCCCAGGAGACAAGGAGAGTACACAGGAGGTGAGCTTTCCTAACTTCAATTCACAGTCACTTAAGTAGAAAAGGAAGTGGGAACCACAGTGGGGGAACTCTCTTACATGAAGGGCAGACAGGCAGGACTTGGAGAACGAGGAGCAGGGTCCAGCACTACAGCTCCACTCTCGGCAGATGTCGGGCCCCCAGCATACTGGCCCCCAGAAGGGACCATGACTATTCCTATCTGGTCCCCGCACATGTGCAAGACCACACTCAATGCAGTGCTCAAAGCTTTCTGAACTGTGTTGTTCACATTACAAACCAAGACTCAGGCTTGCTGTCAGTGGGCTGTGTGCCGCCCACTGTGATTTGGTGTCAGGGGATAACTGAAAGGGTTAACTCAGCTGGCAGCCTGATGGCTCCCATTCTACCATGAGGGGAGGCCGACATCATAACACTCACATGGTGAGAGACTCGCCAGAGCCTCGGGCGCTGTGGCCTCTGGGAGGGCGCAGGCATGAGACTGCCAGAGGCAGTGGGCACACACTTGGTTTTGGAGTAGAGAGGTCACGTCAGGGCAAGTGAGGAAAGCTGAAGGGGCAGAGAAATTACTGGACAGCCCATGCAGAGCTGAGCAGAGGCTCATGGCTCTTCCTCCTCACCCTGAGGCATGGTCAAGATGCTACTGTCCTGGTGTGTGCTGGGGGCTGGGGGAGGGGGAGTTTCTACGACTTCTCAGAGAGTGGCCTGTTTTAAGAGACACCTGAACCAGAGTTGGTGTTAGCAAAAGCTCTGAAAACTGTGGCTTTACTGGGAGTATAACTGAGAGGGAGCTGGGTGGCCACTCACGGTGGGACTCAGCCTGTGGGTCTGAATCCAACCCAGTTTCCACTCCACCCCCATTTCTTCTCTCCTCTGGCTGTGGAGTCTGTTTGCTGCCTACCCTCCCTGCTCAAGGACCGCCCTGCTCGGTAGTCTACAGTTACTGGGCACCACATCTGACTTCCCCAGTCCAGCCCCTCCTGCTCACAGGAACGAACAGAGGTCTGAGGCTCAGATCAGAGCTTACCTAACTGATGTGCCTGGACCGTCTCATGCCCCCATCTGAGCTCAGAGCACACACAGGGTTCAGAAAGGGCTAAAGGGCTCCCACGAGATGGTAGGTCTAGAACCTTCTGGGGTGACAGACAGTGGACTTTAAGGTGCTAGGGTCACTGCTGCAGGCTGCATCTGCCACTGCCCCTGTTCTCCTTAACCAAGAACTGTACACACATAATGGGCTAGCCCTCGGCTCTGGGGGGTGTCTGATGATAGAGGCTGAGTTCCACAGCCTTTGTGCCTACCTGGAGGTCTCAGATAAGAAGTGGGCAGCTCTACAGATGTGTGGCTATTCCCTCACCCTGCAGCAGAAGCCGGGTTAAGATCCCTCAGATCAGTCTAGAAGTCACACAGATTCTGTCCGTATGGTTTTTTCTTGTTGTTGTTGTTGTTTTTTTTTGTTTTGTTTTTTTTTGTTTTTTTTTGTTTTCAAAGCACAAGAAGCCTGGATCAGAGCAGAAACTGAATCCAACTTTCCGGGAACTGTGACCCCTGTAATCCAGACAGATTCCTAAGCAAGGCTGCTGCTCCTTAGTGTGGTTCAGGGCCCAAGCACAGGCCAAGGCAAACCTGCCATGTGCCCTTCTCCCGGTACAGTCACATTCATGCCGATTTCCTTCTTCCATCCGGCTCAACCCTGGGCCCCTCACTGCTGCAGGGCCTTCCAGAAGTGGGGGGGTGTGCGGGGGGCATTCCTGCTGCTCCAAAGTGCCAGCACCCTTCTGCAGAATTATCTTTACCTACTGTAAAACACCAAGCTTGCCGGGCAGAAACCTCTGTGTAAACACTGGCTGTAGCTGTATCATCTGGAGTTTCGTGGACGGCGGTGATCCCGAGCCCCACACACCTTGGTAATGCACGTTCTTCATGGAGAAGTCAAGCTCCTAGTCCGCAGCTTGGGCTGCAATGCTTCTGATTCCTTGTGCTGGTGGTTTGCATGTTTCGTAATCATGTTCCAGGAAGGAAGACACTCTCTGCATGAACGTGCATGGCTGGCTACATCTTTGGATTACTGGACTCCAGGGTCCCCAGGCCAAACCTTTCAAAGCGAGGCATGACTTTGCTGCTGTTAATGCTGCAGAGAGGAGCAGAGACACCGGTTATGGCTCTGCTGGCCTTGTTCAGAGTTAAGGTGTAGCTGGCTAAGCTTAGCAGAGGAGCTGAGTGATGCCAACTGCTCCGTCCACAGCCTTGGCAGAGCTGCTCCTGGCCTCCCTAAGTCCTGGGCCTCGGCCACACTCCCTACCTGGCAGGGATGAGGGGAAGACAGTGGCTTGTTCACCTGACTGCCCAGCACCCAGCATGTGGTAGCTGTTGCTTCCGCCCTGGCTGCTCCATGTAGTGTGGAACTGGGTGAGCCAGGCCTGAGGACCAGCGATGTCACACACTCCTTTTAGAAATGGTGCTCATGGGGGGTGGGGGGTGTCCACTGGGGCCACTACGGAGTAGAATCCTGAGCCTGACTGCAGAAATCTGGTCAGGGACAGACATGCACTCCTAACAGACAGGCTTGCGGCGGCAGGCTTGCCTCTGTTATTAAGCTCTGATCTCAGGTGTCACTTTGTTTATGAGTTTCGAGTGTGCCTCCTTTCACAGCAACACAGCTGTGTTGGGGTGTGTGTGTTTGTGTGTGTGCATTGTTGGGGTGTGTGTGTTTGTGTGTGTGCATTTGTGTCTACTGTCCTGTCTTCAAGGGAGAGAGGACTCCAGGGAGAGAGAACTCCAGTTGGTCCATGACCTCAGTGCTGACTCTGGGCAGCTCTGAACTGTGACATCCTTTGCAGGACAATGTCCCAGGGTCACCATGCCCCTCCCCATCCTCTGAGCATGCTCAGCAGGGGCTCATGAAGGTGTTAGTCAGGGCTAGGGAGCAGAGGAACACAAGCAAGAGCCACTCTCCGGAGAACGAGAGAGAAGAGACCATCTTATCAACGAAGGCAGCTGAAAGCTGTTCTTCTGCCTTGACGGTCACCCCGTTAGTGTCATCCTCCCCTGGCAGTGACACAAGTCAGGCACCCATGGGCCATGTGGGGGGGAGGGGAAGCTGTTAAAAACAGAGCACAGGGAGGAGTCTGGAGCAGCAGAGATGGCGTCCCCTGGGTTAGTGCCCGCCGGCGTTCTGAGTCTTAGCAGAAGTCGTGAAGCTGAGTCGGTGGTTAGGAGGAAGGAAGCCCCGGGGCATGCAAGGCAGCCATGTCTACAACCTAGGGACAGAGGAGAGGGGGCGATCAGAACCTGAGCCTAAGAGCCAGGGCTCAGGGGCCTGGCCAGGGCAGCTGCCCAGGGACCCACCTGGATAGGATCCCCACCTCCACCCCTCAGAATGGCTTGGGGCAAGCACAGGGAATCTTCTCCAAGTTCCCACAGGGCAGTTGTAGGCACCGCAGGCATGGCTCCTTGTGCCGATCAAATGGCTTCAGAGGTGGTCCCTTCTGCTTACTCGGCTCTCCCCTGCCTCTCTCTACGCTCATTATTACCAACGTCATTATTAATATTTGTAGTTCCGGAGCCCAAACCCAGCCTTGAGAATCCTGAGCAAGAGCTCTCCACAGAGCCACACCCTAGCCGCTCACTGGTGCTTGTTTGTTTGCTTTTTGAGACAGGGTCTCTTCTGGCACTCACTATGTAGACCAGGCTGGCCTCAGACTCAGAGATCCACCTGCCCCTGCCTCCTGAGTGCTGGGATCAAAGGTGTGTACCCATCACCATGCCCAGCTGCCACTGATGCTTTTATTTCTGACATTTTACTATGTATCCCAGGCTAGACCCAAACTTAAAATTCCCCTGCCTCAGCCTCCTGAATGCTGGGATGATAGGCACATGCTACCACAACTTGATCACTGTATTCTCCTCTTCTGAGCTCTAGCCAAAGTGGGATTTGGAGGGGACTTGCTTTGCTCAATGAGCGCTAAATCCCCCTTGCTCACATGCTAGCTAGCCCATGTGATATAGAGAGGGGCCCTCCCTGCCACACACTGTTTGTTTCTTTAACCCTCTGTGAGAAACACGAGTCTAGTGGCCATTTCAGATGCAAGAGGTCAGAGTGCATTTCAGGAATCAAAGCAAGAATGTGAGAAGCTGGCATGCAGAGACAGAATGGGAAGGGCGGGTAGGACAGCCACACACGCAGGAAAAGAGAGAATGATGGAAACACACTATTCCTCCAGAACTGGACAGGAGTTCTTAAAGTCAGGGTGACCATATCGTCCTTTCCCGTAGTAGCGGCTCCGCCAGCGGCTAGGGGTGCCCGAGACCATTTCACCAGCAGTTGAAGAGAGCCATCCAATCCGGTCCAGCCCGGTGAGTGATGACAGCCAGCAGACAGGTGGAAGAGTCAGGATGGTAGAACAGGGGAGATGACAAGACAGGCCAGGGTATCCGCCACCCCCCGGAAATGAAAAGTGACAAAGCCGATGGGAAAGAAAACAGAAAGTGAGAGTTAGAGACCCCATGTCTGAGGAAGCAGAGGCCAGGAACACAAAGCTCACGGAAGCCTGGGAGCTGGTGGCCGCGGCCTGTTAACGGACCCTTTTAGTGGACTCTTCCCATCTGGGAGCTGAGAAGGTGGGGCTGACTGGTTTCCAGAAACAGGAGTCATTTCTGAATGCCAGTGCCTGCCCAGTACAGGTGTGGTTTCATAGAGGAGGAAGCCTGTACCCAGAGGGCCTAGGATCTACACAGCACAGGGCTCAGCCCGGAGGGCCTCAATGCCCCTCCCTCACTTGCCAAGGTTACAGGATTTACCACCTGACACTTGGCAAACTTTGTGCACTCTGGATCTGACCTGACTCCCACTGAGGAAGCCGAGACAAGTGACAGGGGCCCAGGTCATGACAAAGGGTTGTGGCTGGAGAGGGTTTTTTGGGAGAGGAAGTCAGAGAGCCAAAGTAGAAACAGAAGAGGAGAGAATACAGGGGAGATGACAGTGCCCCCTGCTGCTTTGTGCCTCAGGGGTAAAAGCTCCTGACACAAGGGCCGCATAGCTCAGTGGCAGACCACTAGGGGGCGCCAAGCTTTCAGTGCTCAACAGTTCAGTGATAAGTGGGTGCCAGCCTAAGCAATATTGATGCTGCTTGTTAGGGGCTGTTTTGGTACCTACATGGTCCTGACCTCTGACCCCTTCTCTTGGCACAAGTCTCTCATCATGGTCTAGCCTGGGCTTGGTGTCAGTGATGGTCTAATATAGTGATATGTGGATTTCCACAGGTGGAAATGAGGTGCTCCTCTATTACAGGGCACCTCTAGCACCAACTGGGTAGATGAGAATCCTTCGGCTCCTCTACTCTGGGGTAGCCTCAGCTCGTGGTCTGATGCATGTCCAGCAGAGGGCGCCCTCAGACACTCCAGACGGAAGCTCTCCAGATGGTAGGTCTGGTTCATGGAGGCAGTACTTACTCAGCCGACTTCCAAAAGTGCCCAGGGTGGGAGAGCCTCCGGTTCAGCTTGGGCAGTTTCTCCAGCATGTCCATCAGCAGGCTGAAGCTGGGTCTCTCCTGCAGGTCGAAAGCCCAGCAGGCAGACAGGATCTCCTGTAAAAAAGCACTGGAGTTGGTGGTATGTGGGCATCTGGGAGTGAGGCACAGGACAGAACACTTCCCAAGGAGTCCCGTGAAGCCCTCAAGTGCCCGGCTCATCTGTGGACCCAGAACCCTGGGAAGTTAGTTTTTTAGATGAGCCACAACCTTCCAGGTCAAAACGAACTTGCCTGCTTTCCTTCCTCCTCGACCTGTCGGTGACCAAGTCAAGCAGAATGGAAACGGGGAGAGGTCAAAATGAGAGCAGGTGGCCTTTCAAGATGGAAGGCACATCCTATGAACATGGAAGTGTTTGTAGGTAAAGGGAGAGTTCTTGGAATATATAGGGAACGGGGCTGCCACTAGGGGGCACCTCAGTGTTCCAGCGCTGAGACTGGACAGGCAGTACTAAATACAGGAGCAGTGGCTGAGAACCCTCCAAACAGCTGCCATGACAGATGGAAGGCTTTCTTCTCAGGGTCCACTCAGCCCCAGAGCACCCTCTGTAGCCTTGACATCCAGGGGCATGGCCCGCACATGTGGCCAACACAAGGCACACACCCCTGAGACTTTTGTCCTCGATATAATGATCCCTGTACCCGCACGACTAGGAAAGCCTGCGCCCTGCCTGTGGTCCTTCATAGTCATGTCACATGCCCAGCCCATGCTTGTCCTTCCTTCCCTCTACTCACGCCAACTTCCTTCCCCAGGCTGACGGATGCCAGGACACGCCTTACTCCTTCCCCACTTCCAATCTGCCAGATCAAGGCCTCGGCAGGCTGGTGCTTAAAGGGCCAGTCTCTTGCCTGTAGTTCATACCACACAGTCCTGTGGAGACACACCACTGGTGTGAGCTACTGGAGCTTCACAATGGCTCGCCCATGTTAGTAGCCAGAGACCAGAGGCCAAAAACAGTCACTAAGCCAACAACTAGCACAGCCATGACTTTCCAAGGCACACTTCCCAGCCCAATGGCCCCAGAGCCTTCCCTCTTGAACTTGGGGGCTGGTTGTTTGAACTCACCCAAATGCATAGACATCAGCGGCTTTGGAGAAGGGTAGCTGGTCCTCACCCCTTCCCGGTATCATTTCTCGAACAATCTCGGGGGCCAGGTAGCACAGCCAGTCATGTGACAGTTTCAATTGGTTCTCACGCCTGGAGGCCAGGACAAGGACACATCAGTGGGGAGCAGGTGGCCTGACTATACACATCTGTCACTCACTTACATGTGGTACGCAGAAAGCCGAGAGAGTAGCACAGAGGTCTTGCCTTTGAATAGGATGGGCATGTCTAGGGAGGGAGGCTACAGCTGGGGATGGCAGGGAGCTGCTGGTGACAGGGTCTGAGTCCCTGTGTTGGGAGAGGACTGGTTTGTCCAGGTCTCGGGTGACTGCAGCTATCACATGTGCATGCTGACTCTCTGGCCTGGCACTCTTCCTTTTGGTCTCCATTTTTAGGGAGGGGCTTTTCTTGCCACTCCAACCCCTTTACAACCACAGGAAGTAAACTCCAATGTCCTTTCTCATCAAGGGGAGACAAGCCTGGCCTCTCACCCATCACTGACGAGCCAAGCTGAATGCGTGCCAGGGGACTCAGCCTCCATGGTACCCACTTGGAAGTCGAGTACCACAAGGGACCTAAATATTACCTAGACCCAACTCTGGCCTGAAACAGCATGGGCTGAATCATACACTGAGGCAACCTAGCCTGTGTAGACGAGGCTCTATCCAGTGACACAGCCAGGGGAACCCCACACTCATACAGTGCTCCAGTTCCCTGATTCACGCAGACACCCACAGCCAACTCACCGTTCCTCTCGGACCACGCCTGAGATCCCGAACAGCCCAAAGTCTGTGATGACCACCTTGCCATTGTCATAGAAGACATTCTTGGACTTGAGGTCCTTGTGCACGATGCCTTTTGCATGAAGATACCCCATGCCCTGGAAGACATCCAACCTTGCATCAGTGGGTGGGGGATGCTGATGGAGGTTGGGCTTCATTCAGGGCAACACACAGCATCTACCCCCAGATCCACCCTCACATAGACAGCAGGCAGGGGGATACTGTCCTCAGCTTACGGATGAAGCAACTGAGGCTCAAAGAGGGCAAGTGAATTGCCTCAGGTCACACAGCAGTCAGACAGGGAGCACAGATCTGACCTCAAGCCAGTCCATGCTCTTTCTATGCCACTCTGCTGCCCGATAGCTACCTCAGACTCGGGTAACTGTGGACACAGTGAGTGGTAGTGGGCAGTCAGGGAGCACAGAGCTGAGTGATAAGGGCCGGAGATGTAGCTTAGCAGTAAGCATGCACATGGTCCTGTGTTAAGTACTCAGCATTACCGACTTAAAAAATAACTGACCAGGGCTGGGGAGATGGCTCAGTGGTTAGGAACACTTCCTTCTCCTGCAGAGAGGGTGAGAGTTCAGTTTCCAGCACCCACACAGGGTAGCTCACAACCATCTGTAACTCTAATTCCAAAGAATACAGGGTCCATTTCGGGCCTCTGTGGCACAAAACTGAAAGCACATGCAGTCCCAGCGCCCCCCTTCCCCCCTCCCTCCCTCCCTCCCTCCCTCCCTCCTTACACAGACACACAGACGGGGGCATTTATTAATATCATCTGGGCTGGGGCATACAGAGCCCAGATGAGCTGAACTCTGCTTTTTGGCAAGGCAGCACTCGGAGGGGGCAACAGACACATTCCCAGGGTGAGATTTGAAGTTCAGCTGTTTCCAACACCTTGTCATGGTAGCAGGAGCCCAGATGAAGCCTGAGGTCTGAGTTCCATGCTCCATTTCCAGAGGCTAGCCCTGTGCGGGCCTTGCCACACACCAGGTGAAATGTGATTGCCACCAGCATATGCTCCGGCCTGCCCAATCAAGGGTCAAGCACACAGAGCCCATGACCTGACAATGGGACCTCAATAAGGCCACAGCTACTCAAAACGAATCCCCTAAATTCTCAGGACTCTTGGAGGGTCCTGACACCTCCGGGGCACACTGTCACAAGAGAATGGCCTGTCTAGCTGTGGCCTCCTCCCACCTCCCAGTTTCCGCATGAGGTTTCCCAGAAGTGTCCCTGGCTATAAAGGAGTTTGGGTCACATGCCTGGAAACATAAAAGCCATGTTTAGGAAACATTATCAACCACAGACACAAATCCATTGCGTGAGTATCAGAAGAGAGCTTAACCCAAGTAAATTCTGCTCTAAGAAGCAAGAGGGTGTGAGGCCTGGGACCTCCCATGGGACCTGTCTTCCAGTGAGAGGCCCTTCCCCAGACTCTGACTGAAATGCAAACCAAACTTTATAAAATATAGTGCCATTTCCTAAACCAGGACAAGCCTTTCCCAGGTGTCCCAGTGACAGATTCCACTGTGGGCTGACTAAGGACAAGGATCTGTCCCTCTCTGAGGCTGACTCACACTGCAGACACTGAGTGGGGCTTGGTGGATTACATTTGTAATCCCAGGACTTGAGAGCTGGAGAGAGGAGTTTAAGGTTATCCTCAGCTACACAGTGAATTTGAAGATAGCCTAGGCTACATGGTCCCTGACATAAAACAAAATAACCATCTGAACAAACAAAAACCAGATGTGACAGCCGGAAAGGGCCAGTTGAAGAGGGGCTGTGGAGCAGAGAACCTGGACCATCAGTCCTTTCCCCAGGGCTTTCTGGGGTCTCCACGGCAACCCCCAAAGTTGCAAGCCTCTCAGTGAAGTTCGGGTCCCTCTGCTCTACTTTTGACTCTCAAAGCATCTCAGATGCTCTAAAAACGGAAGCGAGCAGGGGGTAGTGTGCTGACCTAGGGGCCCCCAGGGGGAAGAGGAGGGGTTTTAGCAGGAAGGAAACAGGAGGACCAAGAGGCAGCCAGAGGCAACTCCAGAGACTTTGTGTCACTTTCCCTCTGGGCCCTGGCTCCACTGGCTCACATGACTCAGAGGACAGCTCCCAGTTTGAGAAAGAACAGAAAGTGTAGAGGAGCAGGATTCAGGTGTGGGTGGGGAGATGGAACAGAGTCCCTGGTGAAAGGCCTCAGACCACACTGGAGGCAGAGGTGACACCTTGGGGTTTGGTCTTGGAGGTTTAATTTATAATCGTGACCTTGGAAAGGGACAGACTGAAACCCTGTTTGTCCCCAAATGCCATTGGGATAATCTTTTCTAAAGACATCCATATACACAGAACACTCCAGAGAAGGGGGTGGGGCATAAGGGAAGGAAGGTCAGAGGAGACAAAAGGGCAAACTGCAGCACAGCTGCAAGAGAGGCAATTCTTCTCTTCTGAGACAGAATCTCATGTAGCCCAGGCCAGCTCTGAACTTGCTTGGTAGCCAGGCAGAGATTACAGGTGTGTGCCACTGTAATGCCTATGGTGATGCGGACTGAACCCATGGCTCTGTGCATACTAGCCAAGCACTCTACCAACTGAGATACATGCCCAGCCTAAGAGGCTGCAGCTTTTCAACACAGACAAGTTTAAAAAAAAAAAAGGAGAGGAGGCTATATTCAGTATCTTATGATTTCTATTCACATCACTTGGCTTTATTTTACTATTTTTTTTTTAAAATAGATTTATTCATTCTATGTGTGTTTTGCCTTCACATATGTGTGTGCGGCATGTGTGTGCTTGGTGCCCACGGAGGTCAGAGGAGTCAGATCCCCTGGCACTAGAGTAAAAGGATGCTTGTGACCCACATGGATGCTGGGACTGGAACCCAGGCCCTCTGCAAGAGCAGCAAGTGTTCTTAACCACTGAGCCGCCTCTCCAGTCCTCTTAACAGTTTGTTTAAGCGATGTGTGAGAGACTCACTTTAATTAATTTTTAAAATGAGAGTGGAAAACAGCTGCTTGCGCTGAACAAAAGGGCCTGCTCTCAGGAAGCCTAGATCAGGATAACTAACAGCAAACTTGCAAAAAGTGTGGGTCTTTTTATGCCCTGAGGTGAAACACTGTTTCCCACTGCTGGTTCTAAGAAACCCTCCTCACCAAGCACTAGCTCCGTGACTCTGTTCTCTGTACAGACGATGTCATTGTCTCTGCTCTGACCTAATGCTCTGTGTTGGCATCTACAGGGGAGGAAGCTGAGACTCAGAGAGGCTAAACCTTCCTGAGGTCACACAGCTAGAGTGACTCTGTCTTTAGGGCATGCAGTGTTTCCTCACAGCTACTTAACCCCCAGGGGAGCTTTGCATTTGATTGGATGAGACAGGGACCCAGGCTGAGGTGCCCCAGTTAGGACACAGAGGAGCCACAAACCACCGGCCACAGGCAGATATGGCCTGGGGGAAGACCAAGAGCTCTAGAGGTGGCTGGAACCCCCATTCCAACCCCACCTTTACCTTGATGATCTCCTGGGCGATCTGCCTAGTCTTGTTGATGTCCAGAGATGTCTTGGGGTCCCTCACGAATGAATGCAATGTTCGCCCCTTGCAGAAGCTGTTGAGTAGTGGGGATGGGTAAGAGGCCTAGAGCTAGTACAGGTTTGCCCAATGGAACCTGTAAGGGGAACTGCGCCCACCTGCTTCTAGAAGGTTCTCCATCCCAACCAACACAATCCAAAGAACATGTTCTTTAACCAGGACTCCTGCTACAGCTCAGCTACACATGCATGCACACCCATTTCTGGAGGCTCAGGGCCTGGCAGCTCACCTACACTCCCAGGCCATCTTTACACGGGGCAGGAGAACTCAGACGGGGAAGAACTCAGCCTCCGGGACTCTCAACAGGCCACACAGAGTCTCTAGGACTCACTACGAAGGTTATCATTTCATTATATTTAGATCCCAGGTTATCCCATCCTGTTGCTAACTGAGTGTCCAGTTGCTCCTCTCTGTGCAGCTCTGTTCACTAACTCCAAGCTCTTCTGGAATGGAGGCCCGAGTGAGAGGGTGGGGGGATGGCAGAGGAGGCTGCGGGGCAGGGCACCCACAGCTGGACTCCCTGGAGACTCCACTGTGCTGCTCTGGGCTGGGTTTTTTGTTTTTTGCTTTTTGTTTTTCGAGACAGGGTTTCTCTTTCGAGACAGGCCAGGCTGTCCTGGAACTCACTCTGTAGACCAGGCTGGCCTCGAACTCAGAAATCCACCTGCCTCTGCCTCCCAAGTGCTGGGATTAAAGGCGTGCGCCACCACTGCCCAGCCTGGGCTGGGATTCTATAGAATGGGCCAGGGGACTCTAGTGACATGACAGTGTTCAGTTCTTTACCTCTGAGAACAAGGGCAGATTTTCCTTGTTTGTTGCATTAAGGAAAACAAACAAAAAAACAGCTGTTTGTTTTAGGGGTTGTTTGCTTGCTTTCCCCAAAGCACAGGGTCCAGGTCCAGGGTATCTTATGTTGGAGAGGATTCTCTTGGCTTCACGGAATGGAGTCATGAGGGCCTGAGTTTGGTCCCAGCAACCACTTAAAAAGCTAGGTGTGAAACGGGCACAATGTTGCTTGTCCTTATTCTTGGCGCTCAGGAGGCAGGGGCAGGTGAATCTGATTTGGGGCTAGCCTGGATTACATAGCGAGTTCTAGGACAGCCACAGCCCTACTGAGAGACTATCTTCATGTGTGTGCCCTGCCCTCACACACACCCCACTCTATAAACCTCAGTGCCGGGATCTGAACTTGGGTCCTCATGCTTACAGAACAGGTGTTCTGTAACCCACCAAGCCCTCTCCCCAGCCCCTTTTTCTGATTTCAAAAGTCAACAGTTTAAGTGGCCCAGGCAAGCGTTCCTGTATCTGGCCTGCTGCTCTGGGTAAGGGTCACTGTTTTCCAGAGACTGACAATTGAGTTCCTGGAGTAGACAAAGGCAATACACACAAAGACACCAACTGTCAGGACTGACTGGGGTGTGGCTCAGCACAGCCCTCACGGAATTTGCAAGGCACTGGGCTCATCCCTCAGCAGCACACGCACTTCCAGGCAGACCCTAGGTCTACCGTCAACTGACAGGAGTGAAACTGTGAGCCAGCATAATCTTAGTCATATATTTTAAAGTTAAATTGCATTTATTTATTTTTTTGTATATGTGCCTGTGTGCATGCGTGCACATACCACAGCATGCCTGTGGAGGTCAGGGCACAACCTGTGGGAATCATCTCCCTCACTGTGGGTTCTGGGGATCAAGATCAGGTTGTCAGGCTTGTGCAACAAGTGCCCTAACCTGCTGAGCCATCTCACTGGCCCTCAACCTGCTTTATCCTAATGAAAGAAATATTGAGATTACCCACACTCGCCTTTGATGGGAAAAGCACTCAGCCAACGTGGGGTGAGGGGAGCTTCTGCTTTACATCTTTTTAGAACACTGGGGTTTTCTTTATGCCCAGAGGGGGTCTCTTTATTGTTGTTGTTGTTGTTATTATTGCTACTACTATTACTACTATTATTTGGAGGGGAGACAGGGTCTTGCTTTGTGGCCCAGGCTATCTTAAACTCAAGATTCTCCTGCCTCAACCTCCAAGTGTTGAAACTCCAGGTGTGTGCCAGCTCTGACGTTGGTCAGTGGTCCCGAGTGAATGCAGAAATGATTCTTAATCTTTGTCTTTCTTTGTCCTCTCTCTGAGAACCCTTCCATACTCTCTGGGGCATCCACAGAAAGCAGAAGGCTGCAGGCACAGGGAGGCTGTGCTGCTCACGGGCCCAGATGGGGTGGCTTACCTGGTGATGATGGCCAGGTGAGGTGGGTTCATGCAGGCCCCCATGAAGAGCACCACGTTCTCATGCCGGGTCTGACGGTAGTTCATCACCTCTTTCTTGAACAGCTTCAGGTGGTCCTGGTTGTGGCCGTCCATCTCCAGCAGCCGAATGGCCACCTCGCCATGCCAACGGCCTCGGTGCACCCGGCCCCAGCGACCTTGCCCAATGGGCTCGCCCAGTTCTACCTGTTCAAAGGGGATGTCCCACTCTTGCAGGTAGACGCTGGTCTGGCTGGCTTTTCGAGAGATGGGGCCCCGCCAGGGCCGACGGGAGCTGGGGAGGTCATCCAACTCATCCTCATCATCTTCTGCCTCTGACTTGCCAGCCTCAGGCTCCTCGGCCTGAAAGAAGAGAGAGAGTCTGGGTCTTTTCTTCCTGGAGTGCTGGCCAGGCGTCACCACCAATGCCTGCTACCCTGACCTGGTATTCTCTGTCTGAACACACAGCTTCTGATACCTATGCTCCCTGCGTCCACTGCGCTGCTCTGCAGAGACCCAACCTTGGTTCATATTTCCATTTGAAGGTCAAGCCAGTGGCTTCTTTCTTTTTAAGACAAGGGCTCATGTAGACCAGGCTAGGTTCCAACTTACTATGTAGCTGAGGAAGACTTTGAACTTCTGACCCTCCTAACCTCCACTTTCTCCGGAGCTGGGATTACACATGGCTAAGATGAAGGCAGCAGGTCTTGGCACGGATCAGAACTACCTATCAAGCTCCGAGAACACAGAGATGCTGACCCCTAACCCCAGACTGACTGACTTAGCTCCCAGGCTAGGGCCCAGGTCTGTGGGTTGGGAGCAAGAACAGAATAGAG
Organism: Grammomys surdaster; assembly: GCF_004785775.1. Classification (NCBI taxonomy): domain Eukaryota; kingdom Metazoa; phylum Chordata; class Mammalia; order Rodentia; family Muridae; genus Grammomys; species Grammomys surdaster. The sequence continues at coordinate 3,900,832 of NW_021621078.1, read as the reverse complement.
AGGTTCTTTCAGCGAGCAACAGCTTGCTAGCTTGCACTTCACATTCTTCTTCTCTGTTGCACATATCCGCCCACACCTGCTACAACAGGCTCCGCACCCTCATCCCCCATGCCCTCCACCTACCCGAACACCGAGAGAGAGAGAGAGAGAGAGAGAGAGAGAGAGAGAGAGAGAGACAGAGAGAGACAGAGAGAGAGAGAGACAGAGAGAGAGAGACAGAGAGAGACAGAGACACAGAGAGACAGAGAGAGACAGAGACAGACAGAGACAGACAGAGACAGAGACAGAGAGAGGCAGCTACCTTGGGTCTCATACATGTTGCTGCTACTCACCTCTGCTTCGTGAACACCCAGCACATCTGTTTTGGGCTGGTCGTTGAGCCTAAGAGTGAAATGGGCTTTGTCAAGGAGATTCTGGGCCTGGCAGGGGTGGCCCTGCATGAGGCCATGTGGATGTTGTGGACTTCAGCAGGAGGCTGACTGGATCGGGTGAGGATGAGGGTGGGCATGGTGCAGGGCCCCACACTCCTGCCTCTGAGACCTGGCTATCACATCCTTGCTATGTGAACTTGTGTAACATAACCCCTCTGAGTGGTTGCACCCTCTGGGAGACCTACTTCACTGGCTGAGAACTGTGCAGCCAGGAGCCAAGCGCTCTGGGAAACCTAATGGAGAGGGGACCAGAGGCGGGAGTTATGTTTAGCTGGTCTCTGTTCACCTACATTCCCTCCTGGGCCACAAACTTGCTGCCTTTGTAAACACAGTCCCACTCCAGGCTCACTGCACTTCCACGAGGCAAATCAACTCCCAGGCTCAGAGGACGAATCAGCCCCACTCTCCTCCACGCTGGCCCAGGACCAGAGGGTCAGAAATTTAGGGATAGGTTGGGAGGTGGCTGGGAGGGTTCATACCGTGTACTGTCGGCTGTGCTGGGCTGCGGGGCTGCCTGAGGACAGGCTGAAATGTCTGTAGGAAGAAGAACAGGAACAAAGTGTGGGAGAGCTTTCCTTCATCCCCAAAGACCAGCACACCAGGGCATCCCCCTCTCCTGAGCTGCTACTGCTCCTCGGGCCACTCCCACCAGGATCTGACTGTGCTCTGCATGCTGTCACAGACTCAGTCTACAGCCTTTGGTCTACATGGCTGTCCCAGGCAGAGGCTCTACATGAGTGACTCTATCTAGAGAGACCCCAACAATTAATACCACTGCCCTGGGCCCAAACAACTCTAAGAGTGGCAAAAGCTAACACTATTACTTCTGTAGAGTTTCTGGTAGGAAGCAGGGCTGGCTGTAACTTTTTAAAGTAGAGACCCTCTTTGCCTAGCTAGTGGCAGAGCCGGCAGCTCTATGACACCTGATAACACCTGTGATATCGGTATCTGGTGTAGCTGTGGGTCACCCAATTGGGTGGTGAGTGTCACAGCTCTGGGTAAGAAGAGGAAATTCAGTCTGTGGACCAGGAGGCTCCAGGCTGGGCAGCTGACCCCTGACCCTAGGTAGTCTAGCTGTAGCACAAAGACCTGCCTCTAGGACACATCGAGGGTCACTCCAAAAGTGGAGCCAAAGTGCTACATGAAGAGAGGTGTCGGAAGTCAGCGCTCCCCTCTATCAACAAAGAGAACCAGGAAGCAGAAACAGCTCAAGCTGTCAGTAGCCCCTCTCCTGCCCTAGACAAAGACCTTCCCCCTCAGCCCTCAGTTAATCTCCTTTGTTGAAAAGTTTTCTCAGTGGAATCAAACTCTGACAGAAGCTGTGAGCCTTCTTAACAAGGCATGCACATGTGCCCAACATCCCGTCAGTGTTGGGGGTCCATGGGCCTCAGAAACATCTTCTACAGCCTCTCCAGTCACAGCCATATGACCTCTAGACTACCAGGCCAGCATGTTCGCACATGCTCAGAACACTCCAGAAGCTACACACGCCTCAGATGAGGTGTAAGAGTGTGGGTGAATGTCTGAGAAGCCTCACTCTTGCCCTTGGAAGTTTAGAGTGCATTGTGCAGTATGTTCCTACCTGTCCCTGTTACAACTGGTACACAGGGCCCTACGCCCACCTGCAGGACAAAACAGGCCATCCAGGAAGAAGTGCCATGGTTCCTCAGTGGGGGTGGGGGAACACTAGTGTACATATCCTAGAGCTGGTGACTAGGAAGGCTCTAGGGAGGTAGGGAATCATACAAAAGGGGCGGATCCTCCAAGCCCTGACAGCTGACGACCACACCTCAGTAGTGTTACAAGGATAAGCACTGCCAAATGTTCCAACTCGATTCCTGAATGGAGCTGATCTGGGAGACAGAAAGGCCAGGAGTAACCAAAAATACTGGGGCTTCCAGTCTTGGCAAAGCACATCAGCCCACTGTGTTGAGTACTTCCAGCAGGAGGAGAGAAGCATTGATCCTATACATCCAGAAGGGGAAGGGATATGGTCAAATGCACAGCTGTGCAAATATAGATTTTGTAGAAGGAAATCCATGGGTTGCCTTATTTAATCAAAGCTTTTCCTTCAAACTTTCTGCAGTGAAGAGGTAGTTCCAGTGACGACCAGCAAGGGGCACTGTGTGTTAAGGCTGGGAAAGGCAAAGGCAGCTGACACATGACAATGCCGCTAAGACTTTCCCAAATTGGCTTTCCCTCGTTCGTTATTCACCAGGCATCATTAGCAAGCGGCTCCTCTCTCCCGTTCTGCAAACGTGTGAGTTCTGCTTTCTCATCCGTCTCTGTCACTTCCTAGCAGTGTGACCCTGAACTAGTTCCCTGCACTTTATGCAAGAGGGCTAGGCAGGATGGACTCCAGAGACCCATCCCACAATGTACTGCCCACATAAGGGTCCACATCTCCAGGACTTCTCTCCCTCTTGCCCAACTGCAGTAGACTCAAGCGTGTGGGGAGAAGGCACCAGGCGGGATGGCCAGAGGGTCACGGTGAGGGGCAGTTAGTGGACCCATGCAGAAGACTCACCTGGAAAGATAAACTGCTGTCTATGATGAATGAAGTAGGCAGCTTTAAACAGAAGAGGAGGCGAGTCACACAGTGCACAGGCAGCGCAGGAGGGGTGCGTGGACTTGGGGGGCAGGCAATGGTTATTGGCTTAGGTGGCTCTGCCCCAGGGGCTCTGGTGAGAAAAGGTGGAGCCATCCAGGAAAGATACCCAAACTAGGAGAGAATCAGGGCGTGGCTAGCCCAGGAGTGGTGCAGCTGCACTAGAGATGGGGCAGCAGACCAGCTCAGTGGTTCCCTTACTGCACAGCCCTGGCCATGCACACTGGGAAAAGCTTGGACCAGGTTTGTTCTAGAAAGATGTCCTTGAGCCACGAGGCTAAGGGAGAGTAGGGAGAGCAGAGGCTGTGCCAAGGCTCGATGGCATGTGTGGAAGAGCCTCTTTCCCTTCAGTCTGGCCCCACCTGGAAGCAACTTAACCTCACTCCCTGGGTTCTGGATTGGGCTCAGTGCTGTGATTCCAGACTGAGGACCATTACATACCACTTGTTTTATGTTTTTGAGATGCTTGCTATCTTGTTTGGGCTTGTTTCAAACACACGGGCTCCCTTCTCCTGCCTTGGCCTTGCAAGAAGTTGGAACTCTAGGTGAGTCTAACTTTGGCTCTACTTCATGCTAAGGCTCTGGGGCCTGAGGAGGTAGTTAACCCCTTAGTGCCTGACTGCAAACGGGGGAATCCATGAGCTTGCCCAGGCTGTCCTGTGCAGGACAGCTGTGAGGATCCTGGACAGCACAGGACAGGTAGGTGGTAGGAGGGGTTCAAGTCCTTCCCAGCCCACTAGGGGTTTGTTCATGATTCCACTAAGATCATGGAGAGGGTGACGCTTCTGGGCAGGGGACGATGGGAACCCATCTCCTTCATGGGTCATCTGTGTAAGTGGAGAGGGTCTGATCAATATAATAAAAAAGACATTTTCTGTGTCCCTTATACTTCAACTGGCCTTTCTTAAGAAAACCCAAACTAGACGGTGTAGCAAAGGCAGAATGAACAGGAAGGGAAGCTAACCCAGGGGCTGTAGCTCAACTGGAGGGTGGGGTGGTATGCAGGGCACAGACTTCAATGTTAGGAGCACTCCAGCCACATGCATATTAAGTAAGGCACAAGAACAAGGGATGGAAGAGTCCTGCCTCCCCCCTATCCCCAAGAGAAGCATTAAAGTCCCCGAGGGACCAGAGGCTGCTTGGCCAGCTGCTGGCTATGTATAGGTCAGTGTGGGTCCCATTAGCCAGGTGAAGGGTTGAGGGGTGTGGTGGTACTCTGTCTTTCTGGGCTTAGAAGTCCAGAGACCAGTGATGCAGGCCTGATCTGGATCCCAGGGGTGTCACTAGGCAGCTTTTCTCTCTAAAACTAAAGACCAGATAAGCCCAGGACTGGTGTTTGACATCCCTTGCTGAGGATGCAAACGGGGCAACACCAAGGCGACAGCTAAGTGCCATGTAGGTAGGTGGGCCTTGCTCTGCACCCTGGAGACAGGGCAGCCCAGTGTGGCTGACCAGAACGGACAGCAAAGCAGGATGCAATCCTGGCTTCTTCCTGCAGATCTGGGGCATCTGGGTCTGCACAGCATCTGAGGGCAGCTGGGCTCAGCTCTGCTCCCCCAGAGTTGCCCCAGGACCCTGTATCTTCACCTGCTCAGTAGAGACCACCTTGTTTTAATTCCCTATGGTCCCTGGGTGGCACAGGAAGGAATATGAGGTCTTCTTTGAGGAGCTAGTCCCAGTCACAGAACTGGGGATGCAACAGAGGCCCAGTGAATGCTCTGTTGTAGGTTTCTTGCTCCCCACTGCCTATCACAACACTCTCAAGCTTAGACAGCAGCTCTGAGAGAGGTTGATGCCAGGAAGAAGTTAGCCCAAGCACAGGCTAACAGCCTGGGTCACCCCAAGAACCTAGGCTCTGTGTTAGATGGACTTGGGCTTGGCTCTGGCTCTGTGTACAATACAGGGCCAGTCACTCCTCCTTCCTTAACCCCAGCATCCTCATCTGTAGGAAGGGCATCAATCCCACAATCAACAGATGCTCTGTAGACTCAGCTCTCAGGGGAGGTGGCGACAGATCTGACGGTATCCCTGAAGACCCAGAAAAGCCCAGAGGTGTGATACCTGGGAAGCTGAACCTGCTGTCTCGCTGCCCAGGTGATGGGTTGGGGGGCGTGGTGGCGCTGGAGGGGTTGGATGAGGTCAGGAAAGGTGCCGGGGATGAGGGTGTGGAGGACGTGGTGGAGGATGGGTTGCTGCTGGAGTCCAGGTTCATGGCTGGAGGGTGCTCCTGCAAGACCAGAGATGCTGGGATGAATAAGGGTACAAGCTCAACTCAGCAGCTGTCACCTGCTGGAGCCCTCCTTCCACCCCTCACGGGTGGAGGGTAGGACAGGAGATCCCTGGGGGCCAACTGTGAAACCAAGATTATCTGGGACTAACATATGATGGAAGGACACTTAGAAACCCTCCCCTAAAGGATTCCTGCCCATCAACTGCTTCATCCTTCCACGGTGCCCAGCATTTCTTCACCTAGGCACCTTAACGTACACTTGTCAGCTGCAGACAGCCAAGGATGGTTTGCAGACAACCATCTTTCCCACCCCAGCACCCACCTAGCTTTGATCTGGGCACCTTCTTAATAAATTCAATTTATATGCTGACCAACATTTATGCAGCTTCTGCTATGTGCCAGGCCCTAGGCAGGAAGCAAACCGAGTCTGTGGTTTTGTAATCTTGTCCTAGTGTTAAGGAACTCAGAAAACCCCACAAAACTCCGGAAGAGGCAAGAGTTTGGGTCAATGTTGTCTGTTGTCTCAGAGAGTTAAGAATTCCAGAGCTGGAGACTGGCGATGTGGTTCAGTTTGTGTGACGCTTGCCTCCAGATATGGTTTTGATCTCGGCCATGCATAAACTGAGCATAGTGCTACAGAAGGAAGTTGAGGCAGGAGGATCAGAAGTTAGCCTTGGCTATAAAGTGAGACCAGCCTGGGATACATGAGATCTTGTTTCAAAAAAAGGAAAAAAAAATCCAAAGCTAGAAGGAAATTTCTAAGAGAGACTCAGGAACTGATCATGGGGCAGGCCTGGTTCACACCTGCTGTGACTTATTAACGCCATCTCTTTTGCAAGCATGCAAGGTCACGCAAATTAGATCAGGCTAGCCAGAGCTTGCCAACAGATAGCTTGCTAGCTAGGGAGAAATGCTGGGCACTGTGGAAGGACAAAGAGGAAGTGTATAGTTCCAGACAGGGTTTAGACGGGCTTGCTTGTTGGGGGGGTCTTAGGCCACAGAGGGGATGGTAATGGACCAGAGCAGGGAGCAGTGGCCTTCCCTCTTCACTGCAGGAGGGGTCCACAACACTGCAGCTTCAATTCCCATCCAGCCGCCTCTTGCAAAAAATTCAGGTGGCAGGCTCCAGCCTTGGGCAGGCATGAATTCTAGTCAGGATGAAATGGTTTCTGGATTTTAATGACAGCTGAATGTCGTATGTGTGTGCACATGTGAACACATGTGTCTTCATGTGTCTGGGGAGATTGAGACACTTTCTCTTCACTTTCTCCTTGTTTTCTGAGGCGCCCCCACGGAGTAGGGTACACACCGATGCAGCCGGACTGGCTGAGTAGCAAGGCTCTCCCTGTCTCCACTTGATTGGTACTTAGGCTCACAGGTGCACTGCCACGCCTGGCTTTCTGTTCCGTTTTTGTTTGTTTCTTTTAAAGACAGGCTCTCCCTATATAGTCCTGGCTGACTTGAGACTGCTATGTAGATCAGGCTGGCCAGGAGCTCACAGGGATCTGCCTGCCGTAACCTCCTGGGTACTGGGATTAAAGGTCTCAGGCTGGCTTTGTATGTGGGTGTTGGGAATCAGAATCCAGATCCCCACACTTAAACAGCAATCGCTTTATGAATTCTATGAGCCACCTCTCCAACCCCAGTGATGTCATTTATCAATTACTTTCTACCTCTGGGAGGTGATTTTTCTAATTATAACGGTGATGAAAACCTGGGGCTTTTCTATTGTGATGATGGGGACTGTATACCAGTAGATTCCGGTCAGTAAATATGAGTCTTAGTCAGTTGTGCCCATGAGGACAGAGCCGGGCAGATGGTTTGCAGCAGTAAGTCAGGATGGTCCTAGGGAACCCCAGGCTCAGCTCTTCTTCCTTCAACCTCATAAGACAGAACCAGGTCTGATGCAGAATGACTGGTGGTCCCATCAGGGTTCTACCACTTCTTAGCTGGGTGACTCTGGGCAACTTCCTTGACTTCTCTGAGCTTCCATTTCCTTAGTCACATGGATAATACCTCATCACCTTTGCTAGAAGGTTACTGTGTGGATTTGCAGTATAACAAAGGCCAAGTATGCTGTACACAGCAGGTGTCTAATAGTTGCTCAAATCCTTTGTAGACCAGCTGTCTTGGACCAAACAATGCTTAGGATTGATCTTGCTTTGAGACTTAACCAGGCTAAAAGGTCAAAAGGCCCAAGAGGGGTTGGGTGGACTGCAGGTTTGGTCCAATACTAGTGTTTCCTAGGCAGAAAGAAACTCCTTAGATAAAACAGGGCCAAACCAGTTAGTGCTACAAATAACAAGTTTCTTTCTTTCAGATCTCAAGGCTAGGGTGTGCAATGTACCCTGAAACTCACAGAGCTGAAGTTGGCCTTGCTGGCCAGGATGGCTGCCCCAACACAGCACCAACTAAACAACACCCTATTCTTTCTGCTCCTGTTCCAAGGCTCTAGACCTACCTACCCCTCCATTCCCCATACGCTGCAGCAGGCCTGAGCAGGAGTAGCAGCATGTGGGCCACAGATAAGGCTGCGTGGCCCTGGACATACTCATGACCTGTGCTAGTGTCACCCATAGACCGGGCAGCAATGGCTACACTACAGGCTACTCATGTACCCCGTAACCTACACATATGCTAGCACATCCAGGAGACAATGCGGATATTAGAAATGTGAAGGAGGGGACAGCACTGCCTAGACCTCTGGGGACATCTGTGTCAAATGAATGGGGAAAGGGAGGGGAAGGTGGCTAAAGAAAGAGTTAGAAACAGGACAGATATACCCAGGCCCCACCCCAGTGGCCATGCATGAAGCACTGCTATTCCCATTCCATACCATCTGCGCACGAGGCTCAGAGAGGTCTAGTCACTCATCCAAGGTCACAGTAGCACAAAAGGGGACAGTGAAAACTCATAGCCAGGGCTGAGGACCCAAGTGTCTGTGTCCCTCTAAAAGTTGGTATTGAAACCCAGCCCCCAGTGGGCACTAGTGTGAGTGGGTAGAGCCTGTGGGGCTGCTCAGACCATAAGGATGGGATCTTCATAGACAGGGTCACTACCCCGTATCAAACAGGCCAGGGGTACTTACTGGTGGGCTCTTCCATTATGTGGAGACCAGTGAGGAACCGTGAGGAATGGGCTCTGGGGGAGCCAGGGAATCAGTTTCTGCATTTGTAACATGCAGCATGGACATGCTCCTCAGAATTTCTAGGTGTTTGGCACAAAGGAGGTACTCAGGATATGCTGGCTCAGATGTGGGGCAGGGTAGAGGGGCGGGGCATGGGACTGACAGTGCACAACCCCAATATGGACAGAACCAAATCTGCCTGTGGCTAAGCCAGGACCCCTGGAGTGCCTCATCCCTGCCTGTGCCAGGTCTCGGATTGCAGCACGGTGTCCCACTTCCCCACTGAGCCTGATGAGGGGGGCGCTTTGTGGAAGGGAATCCAAGGCTGGGGTGACAGTGCTCCCACAGGGCACGGCCAGCTTACCTTCTTTGTCAGGGCCTTGGGAAGGGTTCCAAAATGGGGCTCTGCTGCTCTGTCCACTGGGTTGTTGATATCTGAGGGGACAGACTCTGTCCTCCGAAGCCTGGCAACTGTTTGGAAAGGAAGGAATCCATTAGGAACAGATTCCGTAAGATGCACCCTGGTTCCTGGAAGTGGGATAAGGGGTGGACTCACGTGGGAGGAAGGATATTCTGCAGGCGGGAGCTTCCTTTGTGCACTTGTTATGACATTTTAACCTGCAAAAGGAGGCAGAGTCAGTACTCCTAACGGACACCCTAGCATCACCCAGACAACTCTGCCATGGCCTCAGTTTCCTCGAAGCTCTCAACAGGTGTTAGCATCAAAGTATGGGGCACCCTGCATGCTGTAGCCAGTGTCTGCGTCCCTACAAATACCTCCCCTGCTTTTTTAAAAAATGATTTTTATTTTATATACATTGATGTTTTTGTCTGTGTGTATGTCTGTGTGACGATGTCAGATCCCCTGGAACTGTAGAAAGTTGTGAACTACCATGTAGGTGCTGAGAATTGAACCCAGGTCCTCTGGAAGAACAGTTAGTACTCTTAACCTCTGAGCCATTTCTCTAGCCCTTTCTCCCCTGCTTTTAAAAGGGGAACTTTTTCCACCTGAGCAAGCCAGGGTCAAATCTGATCTTAAAGAATCGTTCTATAGATCAAGGACCCAGGGGCCCCCAAGGGCATCCTCATTCAGGCACTGGCCAGTCTGATGGGCAGTCGCCAGCCAGGAACAGAAACAGCTGGGCTCTCTGTTGGGCCTAACCAGTCTGTCCCACAGATCTCAGTGTTCCTGCTAATGAAATGGGTCTCAAGGCTGCTCTACCACTCCAAGTGTAGGACTTGCAGTGTGGGGCTCAGAGGCCACCGTGTGCTGGTCACATCGGGATGAGAACTGAGGATCTCCTTGATAACCAAATGACCAGGAGCTCCTCGGAGGCCAGGGACAGTCATCAGGACACAGTCAGGCTGACCCGGAGGCTGTCACTCATGGCAGCTCAGATAATGAGGGGTCAGCTTCCGAGAAGTCTACATGGTAGATATCTAGCCCAAAAAGGGCAAGTGCCTTACTCCACATGACACAGCAACATCAGGGCAAATGCCAGCTTGGAACTGAGACTCCAGGACATCCTCTGGAAGGCATGTGGGCAACCAGATAGCGGAGGACAGACTGCCGGCCCTCACTGTTCCTATCCATGTCCCTTCCCACTGGGAACCATATGCTATGACACGGCAGAGCTGGGCTGGTATCAAACCTCCATCTCCCCTTGCCCGGTCATAAGGCAACTGCTTCTGCCGCTGCCTGTCAGGCAGCCCATCTCTTCAGAACTCCTGATCCCAGGATCCTCACTTCCTTCCTTGCCTTTGAATTTTTTCCTCATCTACCCAGAGAAGGTTCTAATAGAACTCCTCTTCCTCCTTCAAAACTCACTTCAAATATCCCTTCCTTCCAAGAGTGCCTCATTTCACCTCCTAAGGGGTCCTGAGCACCTGGCATGCCCAGTGGCACTGTGACCAGCTGGTTAGGGGAAGTCCTTCCACTCTGATGTGACAGGAGGCCAAGAATGAAGTAACAGAGCTATTATAAAGGGCAAGTATCTGCTCTCCCCTTCGTCCATCACCTGCAGTGTTTGCACTTCACGCCGAACATCATGCTCTTCTGACACACGTTGCAGACCTGTGACAACCATGACTTTGTGGAGAACCTGTAGGGAGTAGAAAAGTGTGTGGGGATTAGAGCCTGGCATCTGGATGGGTCCCATGTAAAGGGAGTCTTGGCCTGATCCCAGAACCCCAGGCATCTGGATTCCCCAGCTGCTGTCAATATCTTAAAGGTTGTGTGGTCAATGGCACCAAGGCAACCAGAGCACCGGTGTGCACGCCCTTGGATCCAGCAATTCTATTCCTTGGTATTTCTTCACCATGTTAGTCCTGGGGTTGGGGGGATGTCACGTGACATGGACACAGCGCTCTGCAGCCTTGTACCACAATAAGGCTGGAAAACCATGTCCACCAGCAGGTTACCACAGTCTGTCCCTCCACACAGAGGAGCACATGCAGCTAGATGACAGGAACTATTTCCACACACATGAGCAGCTACCTCCAAATCTCACTACAAGGTGGCAAAATTAAGTCCAATAGGACAGGATGCCATTGCTGATGGTCAAGCACAGGAAAAGCCCATCTGTGATGGCAGGCTCAGAGAGTAATTGCAGGTGGCAGCAAGATAAACTGGGAAAAGCCAAAACTGACTATTAGGGCTGGAATGTTTTGTATCTCCATCTGCGTGTACACAGGGGATAGCTATAAACTCATATGTGTGTTTTCCTTTATGTAAATCACATGGATTTAAAGAGGAGGGAAGCAAAGCATGAAGCTGTTATATGTGCAATTTTGTGGAAGCAGAACATATATACACACTTGCCTGTATAAATCATCTCTAAATAGATACATGACCTGTTGGCAGGCACACTAAGAAGCCAGGGGACAAGAGAGTGGGGGATTTTCACTATTCCCTTTGAAACTTCTTGAATTCCAAGCATATGTACTTTCAGTCTAAATATTTACCAAAACCAAAACAAACCAGAAGATAGACTGGAAGGGGAAACGGGATTTAAAGGGAGTGGTGTCCCCCATCACAAAAGCATAAAGCCAGCCCAGGGAAGTACAGGCAACCCTTTCATTTTCTGGGGGAGGGGGGGACAGGACAGGACACTGTAACACAGCAGAAAGACTAGTGACAGCCTTTGTGCCGCAGTTTGTAACACACCCACAAATCTCACTTGAGGATTACAACCGCCTCCAAGAGTTAGGTGGGACCAGGAATTTGGAAAAACAAACTCAGAGAGGTGGGTGGTGGTCTATCCTAGCTGTGTGCCCCAGATCCTCTTCCCTGAGACAGTGGCTGAAGGAGCCTGGCATGGGCAAGACTACAAGCAGAAAGCTGTGCACAAGGGCTCTGCCCCTATGACAGTGACCTCAGATGCACTGTTCAACCCTTGGGAGCTAGAACTCCCCCTTGGGTAAGAACTTGAGGCCAGCATCAGCACAGCTGGAAAACAGCCCACGGTTTTCATGGGAACCACAGGCCCTGGCAAGTTGAGATGCCCTTGAGCCCCTGACAGTGTTCCCTGCTATGATTACAACAGACTTTAGCAGGGACAACTAGAGCATGGGCAACCCAAGGCACTGTCCTGCAAGCCGTCCAGAACCCTGTGGCTAGCACACTCCAGTCTCATGAGTGTTGAGGCCAGACCTCTGGATGGTCCTCTTTTATATGTACAAACATCAACCTCTGGGATTGTTAAAATCCAGATTGTTGCTGGATGTGATGGTACACATCTTTAATCCCATCCATTGTGAGGCAGAGGCAGGAGGATCTCTGTGAGTCCTAAGGCCAGTCTGTCTACATACTAAGTCCAGGTCAGCAAGGGCTACACAGTGAAATCCTGTCTCAAAAATAAAATAAAATAAAATAAAATAAAATAAAATAAAATAAAATAAAATAAAATAAAATAAAATAAAATAAAATAAAATAAAATGGCCAGGCAGAGAGGCATATGGGTAGCATTTAGAAACATGGATTTTCAACACGCTTCATGGAGGATGATCCTAATGGCCTTAGGACCTGCATGGCATGATGCAAATGTAGAAAAGTTTGTGCCTTCTTCCCATGACTGTGGTCCTATGTTTCTTGAAGAGGGAGAGCATCTTCCCTCTGCGGGATGAGAACAAGACCCAAGTGGGGACCAGAAAGCCCAAAACGTGTCTGGTTAAATAATTCAAGAACTCGAGCTTTGTTCTAAGATAAGCAGACAAGCCAGAGGCAAAGAGCAACCAAGACAGACCCAACAGTGCCCCACGGAGCCCAGGCCAGCTCTGTACTATGACTGAACCTACCTGTGTGTCACTGGGAGCCCGATATCCCTTCGTACCAGCTGTGGGGATCCATGAGGGAGTTCTGTGGGGGAAAGAAGCCAAGCTGGGTGAACTGGGGAGGCACTGTAGAGCTGGCTCCTGCTCGTGAGCTTCTAGTTCCGAGAGAGAGCATGGGCTAGATGGGGCTGGACGCTGTGTTCCACTGGGTTGCTCTCTGCCATGTGTCACTGGCCAGCTCTTCGGATGGCACACTTGTCTACATATGGCGGGTCTGCTTCGGTGGGGGCAGCAGGGGTGCAAAGCTGAGAGAATTTCATGTGCATGCCAGCCTCTTGCCCCCTTTCATGGGCATTCACTCTTAAGAGTCAATTCTAGCTAATTCTGGTTAAACTGGTGGAAACCTGACCTCACCAGGGGGTACAGGGCTGGTCTGCCATGCAACTCCACCCGTGCCCTTCCAGCCAGCAGCACCCTGGGGATAGTTCTGCTGATCTCGGAAGAGCAAGGAGAGGGTGTGGCTCTTCCAGGCCATCCCTTGAGCCTTTAGGGATACCTCTGTTCCCCTTTCTCTGCTGAGGAGGACCACAGGCTTGGAGGCTCCCTTCTGCTTACCTTATGCAGGTCCCTGCGAGCTCCCTCTCCTAAGATGGCTTCCTCTAAGAGCAGACATACCAGTGTTTATGGCAAAACCAGCTTTGCAGTGGAACAGCAGCTGGACACTGTCATTACCTACAGCCTAAATGACCAGCCCGTGCCCCATTTTTTCTGAGCCCAAAGAAGATTCAGGGACTCAGAACTCCCCAGGGCTGGCTGGTAGACTACTGCAGGCTTTTTGTTTGGTAAACAGGGTCTGGACTTTTAGCCAATGTATCAAAGGGCTCTATACCCCCGAAAAATCAGAATCAGTGCTCAAGTGACAAAAGTCCCTTGAGTCAGCACCCATCCCCCAAGGGTAGCTACTGTCCCTCCTTCCTTATGTTCTTTCACGCAGCTGGTGATCACAGCATGCTGACTCAGCTAAGGCCAGGTACCACAGACTCAACAGCACAAGGAAGACCCCCGCCCCACACCAAGGAAGGAATTGTGATCATGACAAAAGAGCCCCTGTCACCCTCCTGATGAATGGGAGCCAGCTCTATCACCAGCAGCTCTCTAGCACATCCTCCATGAGGATGTCTACCCCTCAACTTCCTCCCAGGGCCAACCCTGCTCCGGTCTACGGCCAAAGCTGTCTGTGAGACATGTGAGCTAGCAGCTACAGAAACAGTGGCCAAGTGAGAGACCAGCCACCGAGCTCAGGGCCTGGCCTCCGATTTGTCATGTCGGCCACAAGTATGCAACCTTTTGTGCCAGGCTGCATGGCTCTGGATCCAGGTGGAATACTGGTCCTGGGAACAACCCCCCCCCCCCCAGCCTCACTGCTGTGTGCCCTCCACCACCACAGCCACCAGAGAATGAATAGTCATGGTCAGGGATATCCTAGGTTCAGAGATGCCAGCTTTGGTAATGGCCCTAGAGAGAGAAGTACAGGTACCTTCTCCTCCTTCCGTGCCCTCCTGGAACGGTGCAGGAGCTCCCTCCAAGACTGTCACTATCTGCCAGGCCCTGCCTGCCAGGACCTACCTGTCCTCTCTCCCCATGCCTCACCCCAGACACTGTTACCATCCATCTAGCTAGTAGAAAAACAAGTCGCTACTTCACTGAGAAAACCCTAGCTACTTCTGGGGCACTCAGACTACCCAAAACGGACTCAGGAGGCCCAGCTCACCCCTCTGCTGGGAGTCACAGGACCTCACAGTTTGTGAGTGCATGTGAGATCCTGCTCCCAGCTGGAGATGGAAGGGAGGAAGGGGGGGGGTCCAGGGTTGCCTAGGCCTTCTCCTTCTCTTCAGGGACTTGTATTCTCAGCTTGGAGTCGACTCTAGGAATTCCTGTCTCCTAGAGAGGGGAGTCTTGAGCCATCAGCGGGGCTCCGGCTGGATGACATCCCCCACCCAGAGCACAGCTCTCTGAGGCAGCTCAGAAGGCAGAAGCAGGCACAGGGGTCACTTCATCGATGTCAAGGTGGAGACAGGCTTGGCATAGGGCTCACGGGGGACACTTTCCAAGTCTTTACTTCCCATGGGCTGGGATAAGACCAGCCTGTCATTTTAAGGCCAGCTGTCTCAGCTATTTCATGAAGTGGTTGCCAACACTTTTGCTTCTGGACTATGGAACAGCCAACAGGGCTAAGGTGTGGTCAGAGAACTCCACCACAGATGGGAACATCGACTTGACCATGACTCCCGGTGGCAGAAGGGATGAAAATGAATTGTTCTTACCAAACCTGGAAAGACAAAAAGGAGAATAAGGGGTGATGTCACCATGTTGGCTCAGCCTGTGCTTGGAAAGCTACCTGGTTATAGAGCAGGCCAAGGGCTGGGACAAGGGACAGAGACCTAGCCCTGGGTAAGCCTTGCTAGCCACCCAACAGAGCAGATTCACCCCACTTTTACCATTGACAAAACAAGGTCTTCCTAGGTCATGTGGCCCATGGGGATGAGTGTCCAAGGTCCAGGAAGAAGGGGGTAGACTGGTCTGTTAGAGAGGCAGGGAACTGGGTACAAGAGCAGAGACTCAGGCATGCAGAGCTGAAAGGTAGATTCTGGGAAGGGTTAAGTAGGAACATGCTCTGAGCAAACCTGCCTTCTCTTCTGGAGCTCCCCTCACCCAAAGGAGGCAGGGGCTGGGGGGATGAGGGCTTTCTGCTGCCCTTGGAGCTCACCAGGGAGTCCCTGTCAGGGCTGAATCGGGTGGCTGGGTTTGAGGGACTCAGAATCCCTAGGTCTAGCCTGAGGCTTGTTCTGCTCTTCTCAGGAGAGAATGGGAAACAAGGGGTTGGCTGCAGGCTGCTGTTAGAACCTCTCTGGTGGGCCCTTGGCCTTGAGGCAATAGTCCTGCATTCTACAGCTGCATCTGGGGCACGTGGGCTGGGCAGCACAGCTGGATAGAGAGGGGCAGCACAGGGAGCTTCTGGGTTTCTGCTCCATAATGCAAAGTCATCTCAGCCATCCGGCATCCGACATACAACGGACCCAACATAGGCTTCATGCTAGCAGAAAGCCAAGAGGGACACTAAGGTCCTCGGAACCATGTCAAAGAGCCAGGCACCTGAAGCCTCAGGGAAATAAGAAAAAGAACCCAGAGAGAACAGCAAGACCCACAGAGGTCTAAACGTCCACCAGAAGGGATGTGCTGACCAAGTTATACAACAGTGTGCCAGGAAAGGGATTTTAAGTCTGGTTGCTTCGATTAGTATGGCTATTGGTAGCGGGGTATGGAGGAAGGCACACTTTTATGGCCTTTGGACCGTCTAGATAGTTGTTGTACTGTACCAGTTAGGAAATAAAGATCAGATAGAAAGTGCATGCTCAGCACGGCCACAGGGAGTGTTTTTTCCCCCAAATGTTTTCTTCTGTGCGTTAGAGATGGTAAGTATTTTATCACGAAACCGCATCCCCGACTCGTTCCCAGTATTGCTGGATTCTCAGGAGCAACCCACGAACACAGAGAATCAGTTGTATTTAATTGCCCATGCACAATATCTAGAACTTACTGTTTGATCTGCCAGTGACCAAGTAAGTAATGGTCCAGAGTGGGGCTGTTCTCCTAGCCTCTGAGAATCAAGTCTTTGGCATTTTAAGCACTGGAGATACAGGGCCTGTTTGTTACTGTGGCCTAGTCTAGCCTATTCTGACTGATACATGGCATCATTTTATATGTGAGTGTGTGTACAGTAAGAGAGTTGGGATTCAGTCCAATTGCATCAGAGGGATAGACACCTATTTTTTTTTCCCACCATACTTCTATGTGGGTTGACTTTATCAGTCCTCTGTGCATGCCTAAGAGGATGCCACAGGGCTAACTCACCTCATCGGGGTGACTTCATCAATTCGGTTTCCCAGCTGGGACTCGTGGGACTTGCTCCGTGTGAGTGTGGGGAAGCTGGGGAGCAGCTGGAAGACCTTGCGGCTCGGCGGTGGGGGTGTCCTTGGTGGCTTCAGCTTGGCGTGCCGTCGTAGCTGGGGTGTGGTCGGGGGTGTGATGAAGCTGTGCAGGGCCCGGGGGGTCAGCCGCCCACTGGTGTGCAAGGGGATACAGGTGTCCGAGAGGCCCTCACTGAGGCCGGGGACTGGAGAGTCTGAGGCAGGCAGGGCAGACACTGAGACAGAACGGGGCCCCTGAGTGCTGGCACTGGCTCTGCCTAGTGAGGAGAGCATGTCCACTGAAGGCCCAGAGTTACTTTCTCGTGTATCTGCCGAACTCCAACCAGAGTCTTCTTTGTGCTCCCCTCCTGTGGGCCAAGGAGTCGGTCAGAAATGCAAGGCACTCAGGGGTGCCACTACTACAGGAAAGCAGGACACCTTGATGGAGGCGACACCAACATTCAGCAGCAGGTTCTGCTCCTAGCTTCACCTTCTCTACCCAACAGTACCTTTCATGGCACTCAGCTGACACCAGGCTACCAGCACCAATGTCATACTCTCTGCTGCACTGAGGAGATGCTGGGTTGCCTACCCCAAAGTGAGGTCTCAGAAAGGGAAGAGGTGGCAGCTCCTGAGGTATGTGAGGAAGGGAAAGTTCGTCTTTAAGAATATTCGCTGGGTGGGAGGTGGCACACACCTATGATCTCAGTATTCAGGGGGTAAAGGGAATCTGACGCTCAAGGCCATCCTTGACTACATATCGAGTTCAAGGCCAGGGTAGGCTACAAGAGACTCTGCTTCAAAAACCCAAAAGGAACAAAGACAAAAATCTTCAAACTTCAGCTGGGCGTGGTAGTGTGTGCCTAAGAGACCTTGCTTATGGAGCAGGAGTGAAACAAAGCAGACAAACGGAAAACAAAAGCCACGTGTCATCCAGGTATGGTGACACCAATCTGTATCACAGCACTCACAGAGCTGACACAGAAGGAGGGTGAGCTCAAGGCTGGCCTAGACCACATAAGAAGAAAAGACCAGAGACCATAGGGAAAACGATGGCAACATTTCCCATTCTCCAGATGCCTGACCTTTAGTGACCCCTAGTTCATTTCTCCATCGTGACAACCCTGTCAGAGGGGCAGCCATACGGTACAGATGAGGAACCGAGGCACAGGGAGGCCGAGGGGTCGGACTCCTCAGCTCATCCTTGCTGTGACTGGGCTGCTCTCACCAGGTCCTGCTGGAGTGCAGGCAAGATGCTCTGACTGGAGTCATGTGGGATGACGGGAAGCCCACGACCTGTCACAGGGACACAGGGGCCTCACCGCTGAATGAACAAGAAAGGAAGCTGTGGAAATTCTCTTCCCTAGGGCTGTGTCCTGGCATGGTGGATCCCAGACATACCACAGACACTCAGATGCTGTGAATAAAGAACTTGGCTCTACCTTTTTGGGGGAATAAAATACATTAGCTAGACATGGTAGCACACTCAGCAGAGGTAGAGGCAGGGGGATCTCTGTGAGTTTGAGGCCAGCCTGGTGTAGACAGGGAGTTCCAGGCCAATCAGTGCTACACAGTGAGACTCTGTCTTTGAAAAGGAA
>NW_021621078.1:3875959-3882198 GCF_004785775.1 Grammomys surdaster | reverse complement strand
GAGAGGGGGGGGGAGAGGGGGAGGAGAGGAGAGGAGAGAAGAATATAACGCTGGGCACCTCCCCTTTCAGTCCCAGGAGGCTGGAGATGAAGCAGGCAGCTCAGATCTTTTAAACGAGCCCTGCCTCTGTTCATTAGGCTCATTCCAGTGCCTTCTCTGGGTGGCAGTGGGAACATTAAGTCAGGCATTGGAAACCGTTTCCAAGGGAAGACATGAAGTGCCTATGAATAATCCCAGGGCAGACTGCGGTAATGGCAGGATTGTACATGGCCCGAGAGAGTCCTATGTACATTCTCAAATAAGGAACAGCAGGCTTTCTTTAACTGTGCTGGGCTCAGGCCACACTGATGCCAGAGAGGCTTTGTGAGCAGAGAGCTGAAGCTGCTCAGGAGGACTGGAGCGGGAGGGGCGCTGTTTAGGGGAGGAGGTGGAATGCAGGAAGCTGGTGGGAAGGGTTGGAGCAACACAGATGCCTTCCTGTATGTGTCGGAGGCGTGGCGCACGGGGCCTGAACTGAAGGCAGACTAGGATTCCTAACAATGGCTGAAGCTTTTTAGGTCAGACTGGCCAGGCCAACTGGGTTCCAAGGCCCTGGGGACTCTGAGAAGGCTTCCTAGGGGCCAAGCCCCAGCATACTTTCTAAACAGCCAAGCCAAACTACCCTCCAAACCCTGAAGCACACCCTCCCTATCTATCCCAAGGCCAACTTTGGCAGAAGTCCCATCTCCCAAGGGAACTGGCCAGGCTTGGGAGCACAGGCATAACTAGAGCCCTGGGAGAGAGCAGGCATTTCTTACCCAGGCCAGTCACCTTCCGAAGGCAGGTGAGAGCTTGCTGTAGACGGCTGCACTCCTCAGCGCTGGCCCCCCAGCGCCGCAGCATCTCCTTGGCTTTGGCCTCGTCCATCTCCAGCAGGGCATCCAGTGTGAGCTCTTGGGGGATCTCCTGGGGGCACAGAAGGGACAGGGAGAATGCTGAGGGAGCAATAAGGGACTCTCAGCCCTCCACTCTGAAGGCCAGGCCTCCCCGCTGAGTGGCAGGGGCCAGCTGCTGTCTCAGCAGGACAGCCCCTGACTAGAAGCCACCACTTGTCCGGGGCAGAGCTCTCTCACCCCCACCATCAGTATGGCAGAAACAGCAGCTGAAGTGGAGTGCCACCTTCGGGTTGGAGATAAGGGGAAGAAGAAAACAGCAGAAAGGCCTGGATGGGACATCAAAGCCTATTTATTTATTTTTTTAAATACTTTGGTACAGAAAAGTTAGGAGTTATGATATCTTTGGAAGCTCTTCTGGACTTGATTGTATCTGAATCACACAAGAGACATCTCAAGCTAAATTGCTTTTAACAATGATAAAACAACAACTACAAACACAAACAACACTTACTGACTTGTATTTAAGCCACTCAGTGTAGGTCAGCTAGACTGGCCTGTTTATCCCATCTAATTGGGAGGTGGAAGCAGGAAGATCCTAAGTTCAAAGCCTGCCTGGGTTAGAAAGTGATGTCAAGATCGGCTAAGGTAACTTAATGAGACCTTGTCCCATAATAAACAATGAAGGCTGAGGCTGTGGCCCAGCTGGGACAGTGTGCCCATGATGCACAGAGCCCTAGGATCTAGCGCTGCCTAACCTAAGCCCGGCATGGTGGCACATGCCTGTAACTCTAGCTCTTGGGAAGTAGAGGCAGAAGGATCCCAAGATCAAGGTCATCCCTGCCTGCCCAGTAAGTCTGAGGCCAGCTTGGGTTACAGAAGACTGTCTAAAAGGGGGTAGGGACTGGGGAAGCAGGGCTGGCTGTGTAGCTCAGTGGTAGAGAACTTACAGGTCACTGGGAGCACATTACATCTGGAGAATGAGGCTCAAAGGGCCACACTGCCAGACAAAATGTCTTGTGGGAGGTGGGGGTGGGGCATTAAGATGGAGTTTGCCTGCAAACCTGAGCACCTGAGTTCAGTCCCAGAACCAAGAAAAAGAACGTGACTTCACAATGATGTCCTCTGTCCCTGTACATGTGTGCTGTAGTATGCACCTGTGCATGCACTATATACATACACACATTAATAATAATAAAAAAAATCTATGATTGGGCCAGCCACACAGCTTAGCAGGCAGGGATAGCTTGAGAACAAGCATGACAATGTGAGGTTCACTCTTGGATCTCATAAGGCTTCAGGGCAGCATGGTCCTTTAATTTCTACACGCGTGCTGTGGTGTGTAAATATCTGCACACAAACAGATACACACACACACATGCAATCTCCTCAGGAGGGAAAGGGGAAAGTGGTTGAGGGAAGACTTTTAAGACTTTTGTGTAAGAGGCTGGAGAGATGGCTCAGAGGTTAAGAGCTGTCTACTCTTCCAGAGGTCCCGAATTCAATTCCCAGCAACCACATGTGGCTCACAACATCTGTAATGAGATTTGGTGCCTTCTTCTGGCCTGCAGGCAGAACACTGTATACATAATAAATACATCTTTTGTGTTGGTTGTTTGGACAAAGAGATAGGGTCTTACTACATAGACCAGGCTGGCCTCGAACTCACAAAGATCTACCTGCCTCTGACTCCCAAGTGCTGAGATTAAAGGCATGAGCCACCATGCCTGACCTTAGAAGAGATTTCCTCTTAATCCTAATTTTTATTTTATGTATATGGGTATTTTGCCTGTTGAGGCTATGTACTATGTGTGCGCAGTGTCTGTAGGAGCCACAAGAGGATGCTGGATTCCCTGGGGCCAGAGGTATAGACAACTGTGAGCTGTCATGTGGATGCTGAGAATTGAACCTGTGTCCTCTGCAAAAGCAGCCAGTACTTTTAAACACTCAACCATCTTTACAGTCCTCTTCAAGAGTTTTAAGTCTTGTGAGCATCACCTCTTGGTGACATTCCTGACAACATTACATGGCAACACTCAAGAGCCCTTCAAAAGCAAATGGCTTTCTCTGGTTAACCGCAATGGAGTCGTATGAAAAGAACTCAGGCAGACCCTGGAGATGGAGAGTCGCCCCAGGAGAAATGTGGGAGGCCTCTCTGGTGGCCTGCAGGTTGCTGACATCCAGTGAGAAACTAGAAGCTCAGGCCTGAATGACATTCCCCAAATGCTTTGGCTAAGCAACCTGATGGAAATGAACTAAACACCTCAGAAAGGGGCTCAGAATCCAGGGCCCCGTCGCCTGCTCTTGCTTTTTCCATGCTTTGGGGATCCGCCTTCTCTGGAATGCCCTTAGCTGCGTTAGCCACAGGTAACTCACCACTGCCTCTGCCCCACCTAAAATTCCTACATCCATCTTGGAAAAGATGACTAGGGACTGGAAGTCACTCACCTTTCCTCTCCTTGGCAAGACGGTGTTTGTCCCTTGGGCTCATTTAAATTCCAAAGGCATCATTTAACATGAAGCTTTTTCTGTCCCTAAGAAAAACCTCTCAAAACTGCCTACCTCCATCCCTCCCTGTAGAAATAGAGGGTGTGAACGCTGGGATCTTCTGGCCACTGGAGACAATTCCACCGTATCTGTGCATGTAATGTTTTTGTGGCTTTTCTCCCATTCAACTTTCGCCAGTTTATTCCGAGGGACTGTTGTAAGGTAGAGGGAAATTTCCTTTTGCCCCTAAAGTCACTAGAAATTGGATTCTGCCACCAACCTAAATGTACTTGGAAATGGATTCTTTCCCCAAAGCTTCCCCCAAAAGAGCCTAGCTAGCCTGGCTGACATCTTACTTGGCCTTGTTATGCAGGGAAGGTTGCAACACTGGCCTGGGGTTGGACTCTTCACCATCCTCCCACTGGAGAGCTGTGAACTTACACACACGGGCAGTGCCTGACACTGCTAAATAGTTCCCAGTGCTAGAAAACTAATACAAGCATGAACCCTGAGTTAGACTGACTTCAGAGTTGGACCTTTCTTCCTAGCCTAGGAGTCTGAAGATACAATGGATCAACATCTCTGACCTCTAGGACTTACAATGCCCCACCTCTGCTGGGGGTTATGGGAGCTGAGCAAATAAGTAGTTACTATGCACTAAGACACAAACAAATACAGGGAGCCTGTGAAGAGCTCCATGGCTGGACTGGCCAATCGCCGTCTTTATCATCTTCCACATTCTTAATGCCTTCCTTTTAACACTTTCCACAAGTGTAGTAACTGAGGCGCCCACAAAGCCCCGATCAAGTAAGTCCAGAGAGCCTGAAGGATTTCAAGGATTCTGAAGGCAAGTGAATCTAGTTTTGTTTGTTTCCTTGAGGCAGGGCCTTATACTATATCCCCGCGACTTTACAAACGGCTCAGGCTGGCCTCCTGACTCCAGGTGATTCTCTGGCTTCAGAGCCAAGTGCTGGGCTACAGGCCTGCACCACCACGCCCAGTTCAGATTTTATTTTTAAAGAGTAATTTCCCTGTTGGTGCATTTGCAATGCTGTAAATCTTAGAGTCAAGGGGCAAGCTGAACTGACCTGAGTCTTAGAGACTCCTGTGGGCCACGCCCCTCCTCCCATAGCACCTGTGGCAGGTGCCTGTGTCTCCGCAGGGGCTCCAGCAAGACTCTTAGTGCAGTTTACAACAGTTCCCATCACAGTGAGAAAGAAATGCACATTACCAAGAAAGATCATCAGTGGTCAGACAAACTCTTGGCTGTCAGAAATCCTTCCACCCCATCACATGAAACCCCACAGGAAACCGCTGTGGGGGGGCGGCGCAGGGAGGAGAGGCTGATAAAAAACCAGTTCCCACACGGGAGCTTCTCGCCTGCCCACCAGTCTTCCTTTATGTCCCTGGCAGCTGTTCGTCATCACAGTACAGCTTGGCCATCCTTCCTCTTCATTTTGCCGTGGAAAGCAGCTTGCCGATATTGTTGGGTCAGGGACAGGTGACCTTTATCTCCACACAACTGCACTCACGCCTGTGCATTACACAGCACATGCCTGTAATCCCAGTGTGGAACTGCATACAAGAGGATCTTAAATTGGAGACCAGCCTGGGCCACTGGCCGTGATCCTGCCTCAAACAAAAGCCCAACAACAACCACACAAAGCAACATTCTGCCTTGGATGGGATGTCCTCAGCTGGTCACCCACAAAAACCCACGCATGGGCATCCACCCACTCGTACACATAATGCCAAGAAAGCTGAGTCAGCAGCTTCCCGGAAGATGAGGGACATACGCTGTGGTGGGAATGACGGAGTCAGGCACGGGAACCCCAACTTCCAACCTAACAATAAAGCTAATAGGAAGTCCACCCCCTTTTATCCCCTCTTCATCAATCACACCCTTTCAATTTCTCAAACAAAATAATTATACTCATTACCACCACCCATATGCCAGGGCAATATGCCCACTGGTTTGTGTATGCTATCTCCACTGGAACCGACTCAGGAAGCCCATGGCACCTCCATCTATTAAAGCTCCAGGGGTTCGCATGACTTAAACAGCACCCTGTCAGATGCAGGGGCTCCTGCCACTGTCCCATGTTGATGACTGCTAAGCTGGAACTCGGAAGCTCCCTTGTGGGGAGAGGGCTACTTCAAAATAACCAATTTCTACCTTTTGCGTTTTATAAAACATTGGTATAATGCCTGGGACCCAGCACCTCAGAGGGCTGGCCAAGGTGTTTCCCTGAGGAATCACCACCATGTGACAGGCCTCGTACAAAAGGAAGTTGACGGTGAAGGGAGGGGATCTGGAAAGGGGTAGAGGCAGGGAAAGGAGGGAGCCAGAGATGGACAGAAAGAGAGAGGAGAGAGGAAGAGGCTAGCCTGGAACACACGGGAAAGAGAGAGGATAGGAGATGGAGATGGAGAGAGAGGAAAGACAGACAGAGACAGACAGGCAGACACACATAGAGAGAGGCAGAGAGGGAGAGGCAGAGAGAGGGAGAGGGAGAGGAGGAGAGGGAGAGGGAGAAGGAGAGGGAGAGGGGGAGGGGGAGAGGGGGAGGGGGAGAGGGAGAGGAGGAGGGGGAGAGGGAGAAGGAGAGGGAGAGGAGGAGAGGGAGAGGGAGAGGGGGAGAGGGAGAGGAGGAGAGGGAGAGGAGGGAGAGGGAGAGGAGGGAGAGGGAGAGGGAGAGGGGGGAGAGGGAGAGGAGGGAGAGGGAGAGGAGGGAGAGGGAGAGGAGGGAGAGGGAGAGGAGGGAGAGGGAGAGGAGGGAGAGGGAGAGGAGGGAGAGGGAGAGGAGGGAGAGGAGGGAGAGAGGGAGAGGGAGAAGAGGGAGAGGGAGAGGAGGGAGAGGGAGAGGAGGGAGAGGGAGA